>NC_133618.1:166490924-166673424 GCF_048593235.1 Sminthopsis crassicaudata
AGGCCATTGAAAAATTGGAGAGCACCCAGAATGGTAAAGAACTGTGTCATATCATAGATCATTTATTATATTCTTACTACATACTAGAAATTTCTTGCTAAACATTGGAGATAAAAACATAAGCAAACAATGCACTTTATTCTCAAGGAAATTGAATGGAAAATAGGAGATTGATAGTGACATTGACATTCAAGTAGGACAGGAAGAGAAGGAGGAAAAGAAACCTTGAGGATAGTAATGGCATGAAAGGTGAATCATCACTAGCTAGGTAGAGAACAATAAGACACATGTTTCTACAGGGTGCATACTGGCAATTGAGGAGGAAAAGAGTCTGAAAATTAAGTAAAATGAAGTATGGATGAGCCCTTCCAAAAATAGAGATCTAGCTAAAAGAATGACAAATCTTGAGAGTATTGCCTCAGAGCAAAGTTTCTCCAGGATGGGAAAGTGGTTGAATGTGGAGAAATTTGAAGAGTGAGTTGAAGACTGAGCTAAGTGAAACCTGGTTGGAACTTTTCCAGAAATAGTGACCTGGACAATGAATCACTAATTAGCAAAGTGGGGACTCACAGCAAAAAAGAAAGAAAGAAAGAAAGAAAGAAAGAAAGAAAGAAAGAAAGAAAGAAAGAAAGAAAGAAAGAAAGAAGAGAGAGAGAGAGAGAGAGAGAGAGAGAGAAAGAAAGAAAGAAAGAAAGAAAGAAAGAAAGAAAGAAAGAAAGAAAGAAAGAAAGAAAGAAAGAAAGAAAGAAAGAAAGAAAGAAAGAAAGAAAGAAAGAAAGAAAGAAAGAAAGAAAGAAAGAAAGAAAGAAAGAAAGAAAGAAAGAAAGAAAGAAAGAAAGAAAGAAAGAAAGAAAGAAAGAAAGAAAGAAAGAAAGAAAGAAAGAGAAAAAAGAAAAAAAGCTGTGCCTAGAAACTATCTAGGTTTCTCCTATTTGGGAAGGCAGCTTCCAAGGAAGGGTATTAGTTACTTTATTATTATAAGTGCTTATAAACTATTTCTTTAATAATGTTTTAATTATTTAGTATCAATTGTTTAATACAAATTTAATTATTATTTAATAACAGTTTTCAATATTGTATTTCATAATTTGGTAATATTTAATGCTAAATAATATTTACTTACATAGTATCTATAATGTTTACTACAATATATTACATATTGATATTTAATTTTTTAGTAATTTATCTAATTTTTTAGATTGACACTAACCTATTGTTTCATATTTTCCAAAATTCATTTAACCCTTTCCTCTTTTAAAAAGTTCATTTATGTAATATGTTATATTCTGCTTATACCTTCCATATATTTCTCTACTGCTCTTTAGATGATACTCATTTTTAATTCTTGAGAAGTTCTAATATACTATAACTTACATTCATATAATAATGGTAGAATATTGGTATTAAACATAGAGAGAGATACAGGATTATTTTAATAATCTTGGAGAAAATTCAATCCACTCTGTTTAATTCTTGATCTCATTCAAAGATATATACACGGCTGGAGTTGCTCACTAAATTAGCCACATAATTGCATAATAGTTTCAATAGCATTTACTTGGGTTTTGTAGGTGATTAAGTCATTATCTTTTGAGTAATTAGGGATATATCCAAAATACCCTATAATGCTACCAAACAATACAATCAGTACAATGGTGTCTAAAAAAAAAAAATAATTTAATTCAATGTTATTAAGAATATTTATTAAGCACCTACTATATTTCAGGAACTGTGCTAAGCCCTTGTGACACAAATAATACAAAGAGGATCATCTTCTAATCTCATGGAAGAAGACAACATATAAAAGGATGCTTGTAATGTTCTGTTCTCTAAATTGTTTTTTTTTTTTTTTTTTTTTTTTTTTTTTAGATCCAAACTTTTTTTTTTTTTTTTTTTTAATTTTTTATTTTATTTTATAATTATAACATTTTTTGACATTACATATGCATGGGTAATTTTTTACAACATTATCCCTTGCACTTACTTCTGTTCAGATTTTTTTCCCTTCCTCCCCCAACCCCCTCCCCCAGATGGCAAGCAGTCTTATATATGTTAAATATATTACAGTATATTCTAGATACAATATATGTGTGTAGAACCGAATTTTTTGTTGCACAGGAAGAATTGGATTCAGAAGGTAAAAATAACAGTTTACATTCATTTCTCAGTGTTCCTTTTCTGGATGTAGCTGGTTCTGTCCATCATTAATCAATTGGAATTGGATTAGCTCTTCTCTATGTTGAAGAAATCCACTTCCATCAGCATACATCCTCATACAGTATCATTGTTGAAGTGTATAAAGATCTTCTGGTTCTGCTCGTTTCACTCAGCATCAGTTGATGTAAGTCTCTCCAATCCTCTCTGTATTTCTCCTGTTGGTCATTTCTTATAGAACAATAATATTCCATAACATTCATATACCATAGTTTACCCAACCATTCTCCAATTGATGGACATCCATTCATTTTCCAGCTTCTAGCCACTATGAAAAGGGCTGCCACAAACATTTTGGCACATACAGGACCCTTTCCCTTCTCTAGTAGTTCCTTGGGGTATAAGCCCAGTAGTAGTATGGCTGGGTCAAAGGGTATGCACATTTTGATAACTTTTTGGGCATAATTCCAGATTGCTCTCCAGAATGGTTGGATTCTTTCACAACTCCACCAACAATGCATCAGTGTCCCAGTTTTCCCACAGCCCCTCCAACATTCATCGTTATTTGTTCCTGTCATCTTAGCCAATCTGACAGGTGTGTAATGATACCTCAGAGTTGTCTTAATTTGCATTTCTCTGATCAATAGTGATTTGGAACACTCTTTCATATGAGTGGAAATAGTTTTAATTTCATCATCTGAAAATTGTCTGTTCATATCCTTTGACCATTTATCAATTGGAGAATGGCTTGATTTCTTATAAATTAAAGTCAATTCTCTGTATATTTTGGAGATGAGGCCTTTATCAGAACCTTTAACTGTAAAAATTTTTTCCCAATTTGTTACTTCCCTTCTAATCTTGTTTGCATTAGTTTTGTTTGTGCAGAAACTTTTTAATTTGGTGTAATCAAAATGTTCTATTTTGTGATCAATGATGGTCTCTAGTTCTCCCTTGGACACAAACTCCTTCCTCCTCCACAAGTCTGAGAGGTAAACCATCCCATGTTCCTCCAATTTATTTATGATTTCGTTCTTTATGCCTAAATCTTGGACCCATTTTGATCTAATCTTAGTATGTGGTGTTAACTGTTCTCTAAATTGTAATCATTCTCTGGGAGCAGATTTTTTGGAGAGCTTCTGGAGGCAGCCTTCCTTTCAGTTCAGTTAAAGAATCCCAAAATGCAGCCAGGAGTTAAAGTCCAGATCCTTTATTGTGTCTCTCAAAGTCCTGGATTTTTTCCTGGGCCTGGTTAGATTTCTTAGAGTCCTTGGTTCCCGAGAGCTCTTGTCCGAATCTCTCCAGCCAGCTTCAGCCTCTCGTCCTCCCAATGTCTCCAGCCAGCACAATAGTGGAAAATGGAATGAACCAGACTCCTCCTCCAAGAGTGTTCGATTGTGGGTTTCTGTGTTGTGAATCTCCCGGAAGTCAAGCCTCGTTGTGAATCTCCCAGAGTCCCCTGAAGTTCTTCTGGGAAGTCCTCTCCTTGACTGAATCCTGATTCTGAATTTTCTCTCAGAAAGTGGGCTTGTCCTTTTATATACTCTCTAAAGGTATGAAGTCTAATGTGTGAACCAATGAGCAAACTCCTTTAAAGGTATGAACTAAGTATTTAAAGGTATGAACTAAGTATGTAAGTACATAAGTACCTTGTCTCAGGTTCTGGCCTATAATATCTCCTTGTAGGATCAGATTAATCATACTAAACCATTAGATAATTATATCCATTCCAGTGACTTAGCACCTTGTAAGAATCCTAACAGATGCTGAAAAGTGACCTGGGTTAAGAAGGGAGGGAAACCACTAAAGGGTATAATGTTCTGTGGAAACCAAGCAAAGTCACTGATGGAAAATGAACCCTATATAAAGGAAGCCTTTGAAGGGAGTTTTATTTATTGCTTAATCCTCCAATCAGAGGACAGAAGCAATTGAGGGGGTTAATTAGATAATGAGTATCAAAAATTAAATTAGTGTGCATGGTGATTAGAGTTAAAATTATCAGATTATCCTGGTAAGGGAAAGGGAAGGAGAAGATGTCCTCTAGAGACAAAAACAAGCAGAAGCACTGATGAAAAATGAACAAATGACTCTAGAGGACCATGCCATTTATAAGCAGATGAGACATATGCATACACACACACACACACACACACACACACACACACACACACACACACACACAAAGACTGATAGAGACAAAGAGACAGAGAAAGAGAAAAATTTACAGACTTTTTAATGTGCTATTGTGCTGAGCACTAGAGATACAAAAAGAGGGAAAAGATAGTCCCTACCCTCAAGGAATTCACAATCTAAAGCAGAAGATAACAAGCAAACAAATATATTCAAACAAGCTATAGACAAAATAGAAAACACTGTCAGTTGTGAAGGCTTATGAAAAATTGCCAAAATTTGGTTGTCTAGAAAAATTCATCAGTATAGTATGTCAATTTCATAATGCCATAATTACCTGGATTCTGGATAGTGGACAGTGCTCTCAAACTTTCCCAGTCACCAATGAAGTGAAACAAGGCTGGGTGCTTGCTCCCATGCTTTTTAGCAGGCTGTTTTCAACTATGTTGTCAAACATTTCTCAATGTGGACAAACATGGCATCAAAGTCAGCTATCACACTGATGGTAAATTCTCCAATTTGAAAAGGCTAAAAGGCAAAACTAGAGTGGAAAAAGTATTGATGCATGATTTTTGTTTGCAAATGGCTGAGATGCAGCAAAGTATAGATAAATTCTTTGCTGCTTATGCTAATTTTGGTTTAACATTAACACCAAGAAAACACAGGTATTCCATCAGCCAGTACCACATTATCTTTATGTGGAATCATCATTTATAGCAAATGGCTAGTTTTTAATGCTGTGGATTGTAATCTCTTTCCCCCACCATGTTACTTCTTGGCTGATTGATCATTTCTGAGTACTGAACAAAAGTTAAAGACTCTCTGGGTGTAGCATTGGCTGTCATCATGCCCCACCTGTTTTTTTGCATGGGGCCCTGGAGCTGGGCTCCAGTTCCCATTTTCCTGAGTCAATCTATATTCTGATGCCTAATGGAAACCTCTGTTACATTTTGGACATAGAGTTTTGGGTCTTGTTCTTTCATCCTGTCTTCTCACTCTATCTCCACATTGAGCTTTCAGAAACCCTACTGTACCACATTGAAAGCATTGACAAGTCTCTTTGGAAGTCCCTTGCCAAAAGGGACCTGTCTTCTCATGTTCTGCATCATAACCTGGGTATAAAAGGCATTTGTGCCCACATGATCTCCTCTAAAGGAGCATCTTTGTGTAGTCCTAGTATAATTCTTCTACAAATATCATTAGCATTT
The DNA here is from genome assembly GCF_048593235.1 of Sminthopsis crassicaudata. Taxonomy (NCBI): domain Eukaryota; kingdom Metazoa; phylum Chordata; class Mammalia; order Dasyuromorphia; family Dasyuridae; genus Sminthopsis; species Sminthopsis crassicaudata. Next base: position 166,496,414 of record NC_133618.1, read on the forward strand.
TCTCTAGCAAGTTGTCTTATCATTATTCCTATTGCTGCATTTTCACAAATAATTCATATGACAGCTATCTGCAGACATCCCATGAAATTAGCAGAGGGTTCATTTGGACCTTGCTCTACTTTTGTGAAAGCTTCCCCTCTATCTTGTTTTCCTGGGAGGGAGCCCCATGCTTTGATAGCAGCAGCAGCAATTTGCTCATATGCTATCAAAGGGTCATTAATCTGTACTGAAGTGTCTGCATACTGACAGAGTCACAGAGACTTTTTCACTGAACTCAGGATCAGAGACTTTTCAATGGAGATCTTGCTAGTATGGACTTAAATCCTTAGTCCCTTTTTGGGCCCCAAAATGCAAGGTTCTTGTTTGGTGTTCTGGAGATCTTGGATATAATTTTGGTCTATAGAGTCATTGTGCTGACCTCATTGTTGTAGGACTATGAAACCTGGACAGCACACCAGTGCCATGCCAGGAAATTGAATCACTTCCATTTGAATTGTCCTAAGGAAGATTCTGGCAGGATAAGAGACCAGACAGTGAGGTCTTTTTCAAACTAAACTGCCAACCATTCCAACTCTACTGTAGAGAATGCAACTCCACTAGGCTGATCACATTGTTCCAATGTCAAATGTATATTTGCCAAAAAGATTATTTTATGAAGAATTCAAACAAGGCAAGTGCTCACAAGATGGTTAGAAAAAGCAATAAGGATACTCCCAAGGTCTTAAGAACTTTAGAATTGATTATGTGACATGGGAGACACTGGCACAGGATGACCTAACATGGTGTGCTCTATGAGCAAAGCAGAATTGATTTAGCCCAAAAGAAACATGAGATGACCCAAATTAGAAAATCCACCCCAAATGTTCATAGGGATCATTTGTTTCTGACCTGTGGCAAAACATTCCAAGTTCATATTGGTCTGATCAGCCACAATGGGGCACACTATAACTCAACTCTAACAAAGTGATGTCATTTTTGTCCTCTTTGAGAATGAAGGACACCAACAAACCTACCAAACGACCAAGTTAACCAACCAGAAAATAATTAAAAGAGGAAATGTGATAGAATGAAGAGAGATTGGGATGGAATTTTAGTTGGAATCTAAAAGAAGTTTGGGAGAAGCAGTAAATAGAGATTAGGAAGGAGAATATTTCATGCATGATAGCCAGAGAATATTCTGATATATATATATGTATATATATATATATATATATGTATCTATCTATATATATGGAATACATATATATTCACATATATGTATGTGTGTATATGTGTGTGTGTATTTGTACATGGAAAAGCAAGCAGGCCAGTGTCATTAAGATGAACATTATATAGAGAGTTATAAGATGCAAGAAGACTAGTAAAGAAGAGCACTATCAAGGAATTTGAAGGCCAAAAGGAATTTTGGTTTTGATCCTAGAAACATAAGTAGCCACTGAAATTTATTTAGTAAATGGTGACAAAGTCAGAACCATGCTTTAATAAAACCACTTTGGTGGCTGCATGGGAGAATAAATTGAAGTGGAAGAGACTTGAGAAAGTCATACCCACTAGCAGGCTATTACAATAGCCTAGACTTGAGATGATGAAATTAAGGCAGGAAGGATAAATTTGAGAATCTTCAGCAGAGAGGTGGTAATTAAATCCATGGGAGCTGAGATCACCAAGTAATATAGAAGGAGAAGAAAAGGGAGCCCAGGACACAGCCCTGTGGAACAGCTAAGAATTAGAGTGTGTAACCTGTCTGAGGATCTAGCAAAGGAGACTGAAAAGTAAACTGATAGGTAAGAGTGGCATCCCAAAAACCTAAAGTGTAGAGAATATCACGGAGAAACAGGGACTAAGGTAGCAGAAATGTCAAAGAGAATGATAAGTGAGAAAGGACTACTAGATTTGAGAAGGAATCATTGGTAACTTTTGGAGAGAACAGTTTCAGTCAGTGAAATGATAAAGTTAGATGACAAGTTGTAAGAGGTTAAGAAGTGCCAAGAACTGGGAATACATATACAAGCAAGCAAGACTCTTGAGCATCTAACATTTTAATATGACGAAGACAATGCATAAAGGAGAGCTGGCATAGTAGAGAAAATAGGAAGGAAGAGGCTACACATGGAGCAGCACACTTTGGAAATGATGATGCCAGGTGATGTCGAGGCCAGATTTTGAGCAAAAGAAGGTAAAAGTTCATCTCTAAGTTACCTGGTGATTCCAGAGAAAGAAGTTGAGCTTCCAGAAGGGAAAGGGAGATTAGGAGGTTGGTGTTAAAGTGTAAATGGGATGTTTTGGCAAAATGGTGGTCAGGAAGCAGCATAGAGTTTTGGTTTTGGGCAACATAATTCTTCATCTTTGACTTTAAGGTGGATCTCTTCTATGATGATGGCATCAACATGTTATAAATAAGAAATCAAAAAGGGAATGCAAAGTGAATGATGACAGCAAAAATAAATGAGCAAAAAAGATGGCCAGCGAGATGGTGAGAGATAAGAAAAACAAATGGATAGTCTTTGTATTCTATTCTTTAATAGAATTTATCCCAAAAAAGGTGGTAGGTCAGATTTTGTCCATGGACCAGTTTTCAATCCCTGATCTAGAAGAGCATAAGAGATATGTGCTTAAACAAGCATTGTATACTCTATGAGGGAACAGGCATGTGTTATATAAAATTTTAATCTCTCTCTAATGCTCTTTACACAATTGTTTTCTAATGATGACTGCTGTCTTAAGGATGTGTAGAAACTTTCTGGGCTAAAGATAATATCAGATACCTGTGTATTTTCATAGCCATGGGGTTGATAACTAAATTGAAATTTGGAAATATCTTCTCTTAGTCAACTTTTTCAAATACTGTTTACATTATGTGAATTCAGAGTAGCTTTAAAAGAAAGTAATGGTGAAATTCTAAATATTGTAGTTTTGTTTCAGAAAGGCATGCCAAGTAAGAAAAATTTGGGGGAGAAGGATGTCTCATATATGGGAAAAAATATAAAGGTTTAACAGTATATCTTTGAAGTCAAGTAAAGTTCATTATAAATTGGATTTTGGCTTAACACATTATTACTAATTTCATATAGTTTTCTTAGTTTGGAATTGCACTACCAATATTTTTTCTTGCCAAAACATGATTAATCTGGAATCTATATCTAGGGGAAAGAAGGAGAATTAGCCAACAAGTCATACTGATGATTAAATGGAATCTTGAGATTTCTTCTAAATAAAGTTGATGATATGTTCCAATCTCCACGGCAATATGAAGATACAGGCTTTCTTTTGCTGGCAAAGGGCTCTTTGTTTCCATGTTTGGAAATAGAGGATCAATTGCTAGTTGATTGTCTTAGATTTACAACTTGATGGAGCACAAATATCTTGTAGTCCAACCTCTGTTATGGGCCAGAACTTTGTATTTAAAACAAGGATTCTTAAAAGGTGCTAACTAAGTGGAATTAATAAGACAATGGTTTTCTAGTTTAACATAGTGATTAATAGTTCTTTAGTTCAGTACATGTACTTAGTACTTAATATAATTCCACAAGATTCACACTTATGATGATATAATTATAATAGAGTATATAACAGCCAGCAGGGACTGAGACAGATTCATTCCATCATCCACCTTTGTGGTGGCTGGAGGCTAAGGCACAAGCCATGGGACTCAGAGCTAGATTCATTCACTTCACCTCATGCCATCCTGGGGGCTGGGCTCCTGCACTTACCCCACTGAGACCAAGGCAGGTCTGAAAGGCTGTCCAGAAAGCTACCCAGCCCTAGGCAAGGAGACAATAAAGAATTTGGACTTTGGACCTGGCTATATAATATTATATATTATATATTACCTGGCTATTCTTGTGATGATTACTGAACTGAAATGAAGGTTGGTCCAGAGACCTCCAGAAAACCACTGAGAACAATACCAACCTTCACATTTTACAAATAAGAACCTGAGTACCAGGCTTAAGTGACTTGTTAAAGGTCACACAGAAATATTGGAACCAAAATATGAACCCCATTTTCTGATTCAGAATTTAGCACTCTTCCATTGTAATAGCCTGGCTTTCTGATTGCTCCTACTCTAATGAGTATTTACTAATTAATGAATACTTATCTCATCTCTGTCTTTGGCATGCTTATATGAGGTCTTACCAAAAGGCTGACTCTCTTGTTAGAGCGTTAGCAGAGGTACAAGAAATTGAGTGAAGTATATAAATTATATCCATTTCAGCTTTTGTTATACTTTGTGTAGGGGCTTTCTATAGTGTCATTAATCAGTTAAGACACAAGATATTTCATAACTAGATCATATCAGATGCACTATTAAAGCTTAAAACCACAATAATATTTTTGAGACACTGTTTGAGGTTATACAAGAATATGTTCTTATCTCTTTATATTAATGTATTAACATAATCTTGTATTAAGATTGAAAATAAATTGTCTGGAAAATCATACCCCAAGTAGAAAGGAACTAGCCTTGGGCTAATGGCATTCCCTAGGAACTGGAAATTATTGAATTCCAAATATCCTTAAGGGTTATCTGTAGACTCTTATCAGTCAATGAAAGGGGAACTAGCATAGAAACAAACAAAGGTTTGGAAGGAGAGGCTGATTTGGAAGGAGTGGCTGGGCTGTCAATAGCTAGCCCTAGTTAGCAAAAAGGGGCAACTGGAGCCTCTCTGTGTTAGATGAAGACAGTTTGATCACTATTGGTCAGAAAGATCTGGCTAATGGAATTTACCTCTAGCAGTGAGGTAATCAAGAACTAAAAAGTAGTGTAAGGTGAGAAAAGATTTTTAGGAAGATGAGGAGAATCCAAATAATTGGCTTTGGGACCCAGTTAGAGAAAACTTTTTTTTTGCTGCAAGTTAGTACACATGAGGCATTTTCTCTATCTGTATTCAGTTTTTCAGGATGAGATAGTCTGAAAATGATGAAACATGAAGTTGTAAGAGGAAAATATCTGCCTTGGTCCTAAACTCTATCTATATCTATAATTAAGGTATGGAGAAGAGATTAAAGATGTTATTTCCTCATCAGACAAATGGATAATATGTACTGTAATAGAGCTAACATAAAGGTGAAGATAGTATAAGGTTAGATCAGGGATCTAAAGAGTAGGCTTAACATTCTGTAGTTGCCTAGGATCAAGATTAAAGAATTGGAACCCTTGTAATTTATAAAACTATCATCCTTTGAACCTGTTACAGCAAACTTCCCCTCCTCACCACTACAATTATGTTTTTTCCTCATTGAATCTTGCTGCCTTTCTTCATTGGAAAAATAAGGGAAAACAAAGGAAAAGGATAAGGATGAGAAAAAGTCTTATTTTGCCCATGGTCAGCTGCAAATTGTGGAATGGAAAGGACCTAAAAAATCTTGGTCCAAACCTAGAAAGAGGAAACCAAAAAGTAGCTGGAAAATTATAGTAGCCATACCCCAGTATACATTGCAAACTACTAGGTCCTTGCTTGTTTGACACAGAAATATTGCAGTACCATAAAATGATAGTATCAGCAGTAGAGTCAACAGTGACAACCCCTACCCCCAATCCTTCTCAGAACCAGACCTGGTAATACCATCTGAAAAAATCGATAGTCTCAATTTCCTACCTGATATGATTATAACCTAATAGATAAATGCTAGAAAAAACCAAAGCACTCTGAAATTAAATAACTAACCCAGAGTCACACTATCAACCCCAACACCATTATGCCAGCTGTTTCTATGACATCAGATTTAGTTAAAGACAGGCAGGCAACTATCTGATAAAGATACCCCCTTCCAACTGTTAATACTCAATAATGGCTTATTCTAGCCAACAACTCTGGGAGAGGTTCGGGGTTATTCTATTTTTCTAAAACATGGATTAGGTTTTTCTACAAGACAACAAAGTTATCCTTGTGATCTGATTGGTCCCTGCCTTCATTAACACAGCTTTCTAGTGCATTAAGGACATAAAAATCCCACCTACATGAATTCAATGTCCCTTTGACTTGGTAGATATCTGAAAATCCCATGAATCTTCATACTCTGTCCTAACGACCTGATTTCTTTCCATACAAAAATGAGGCTCTATACAAGCTAAGTGCTACTATATCCTTGTTGCCTATCTTTGCAATGTTAGAGGAAAGTAAATCTCTTTTTTTCAAGGGCAGTTAGTTGGCACAATGGATAGAGCTCTGGATCTAAAGACAGTTCAAATCCAGCCTAACATGCTGAGAAACTATGTAACTCTGGGCAAGATTCATTCCTCAGTTTCTTCAACAAGAAAATGGGAATAATAATAGCACCTACTCTACAGAAATGGTTTGAAAATCAAATGAGATAATATGTGTAAAGTGTCTGGTACATAGTAAGTGCTCAATGAATGTTTGTTCTTTTTACTCTTATTAACTGTTCAATAACCTCATTTCATTCCAATATAGATCTTGAACTAATAGATTGCTTTTTAGCTCTTCTCTAAAACCATCCTAATGATATTTTAGTAAGGATCTTCTGGAGATAGAATTTCTTAGGTCAATATGTGTGTGTATATATGTATATATATACACATACATATATGTGTATATATATGTGTATATATGTATATATACATATATGTATATATATGTGTGTGTGTGTGTCTAAAAATGGAAGAAATTCTGGCAGGTTAGAGACAGAGGCAAGAGGAGATAGTTCTAAGTAAGATAATATTTCTACCCTTACTAAAATCATCCCTTATTTTAAGGCCAACTTTGCCCATGCTTTTGTAGCTGAAGGATAAATATTAATGATGGGGAAATCCCATTCTTTCTCTCTTTTCTAAATAGTTGATATAAATTAAAATATAGAGAAACACCATAATTATCGATCTGTTCTTGGTTCTCAGAAATTGCTAGAGCTTTGAGCATGTAGAAGAGACAAGTCTTTGGCTACATGTGATATAGACAGCTAATGCTTCCATATGCCAAGTAGGAATCTATTTAGGTTAGTGTTGTTTGTATGGAGGCTAGAGAGGAAGGCAGGGATCCAAGGAAGAGACTCAAAATCAGAGATTCCCTCTCTTCTGTCTTCAGGGTGGCCAACAAAAGTTCTGACCTAGTCCTTACCTTTCACCCTTGGCTGTTCCCCATCAGTCAAAGCCCAGAAAGAGATAGATAATCAAAAGCCAGATTGTTTGGCACAACTAACCATTTTAGCTTTCTAATTAGGGTCTTGTATGTCCGTCATAGATTGTAGTGAGTTATTCTGCATGTCTAGGTAAAACTACAATCATTAAAGTGACTTTAAGGAATGTTATCTGTGGTGTCTAATAGTTTTCTTAATCCAAACACTGATTAATTCATCAATAATTATTGCTTAATTTAGGTAAACCACTTCCAATAGTGATTACTCTGTGAAGCCATGGAAGTTTCCAGGATTCTATTTTTTTTTTTTTTTAATGAAGTTCCTGAAATTCAACAAACCCATTAAAGGATATCCAGTTTCACTGGGCTAAGCTAAGTGATCGCAATTCATCAAGGCATGAAAAGTCTGTCCGGTCTGGTGGAATATCATTAAGTGGTTCAAGGATGTTTCTAATCTTAATGATGGCCAAGGGGGAACAACTATTATAATGATGAATGGGAATGAATATCTGGAAAAAGTTCAAGACATGTTATAATTACTAAGACTGATACATATTGTTTATCTAAATCATCCAACTGATTAAAGAAACACAGAAAACTCAAGACAGTTAAATGCCAAATGCAGTTTGACCTATTCTGTTATGTTTATCGCTGTCCATGTCAGGCCCTTAAAATGTATTGCTTTACCAAGATGCTGTATATATAATGGCAAGAGTCTTTTGAGACTGATGCTAAGTAATATAGGCTGACCAGTTTATTGTCCAGCCAAATATTTATACAAAATAAGTTTGTTGTTGCTGAGGAGATTTCCATAAACTGTATCTTTTAAAGTTATTGTTTGATTACACTCAATGCTCAATTCTTTACAAGAATTATGTAATGGTGACCTCTGATCATTGTTTTCAATCCTAGGCAAGTTAGAATTTTTCCATGCAGTTCAATCAAGGATTTATGTTGGAATACTATCAGTGAGAAAAATCAGAATAGCAAAGAAAAACTTGTTCCAGACCTTCGGGAACCTCAGTAATTGTCTAGTCTAATCCATATATGATTAGGAACTCACTCCCCTACGAGACACCCAGCAATTGTCATCCAATCTTTGGTTGAAGAGCTACAATGAAGAGGAACTTACCATTTACTAAAGAAGCCCATTCTATTTTGGAATAGCTCTAATTTTTAAGAAATGTTTCCTGATATGAAATCTAAATCTATTTTGTAATTTATCTACTGTTACTTATTTTTCCTCCAGAGGCAAAACAGAAACAAGTCTATTCTCTCTTCTACATAGCAATTCTTCAAGTACTTGAATACTATCAATGTCCCCAATGCTTCCAGAGATTATTTGATCCTCCCAATAACATAGTGAAATAGAGATTACAGTTATTATTTTTACTGGTATCTAGTAGGTATTTAACAAATGTTTGTTGATTGTTTCCCATTTTTAAAATGAGAAAATAAATTCAGAGAATTTAAGTGATGTGCCCCTGTATGCAAATGCGCAAAATTTAGGCAACAAATAAAAGAATAAGAGATTCTAATATAAAGAAGCAAATTTGATCTCAAAGAAATCTCCAAAACTTAGGGTGGGATGAAACCAATGTCTGGTATAAGTAATTTGTATTCAAAAGAAACAGGATAGGCTAAAAATAAGGAGGAAATAGCATTACATGTTAGAAGGTATAATCATGTTAAAATATCCAGAAAGTAGGCAAGGGAATCAAGATGAAGATCATGTTTGTGAAGGTTAATGAAGGAGAAAACAGAAGTGAATTTGTCATTGGAGTAACACAAGAAACTACCTGGATTGAAACAAAACAGATGAGAATTTTGGGAAACAGATCACAAGCCAGGAACAAAGACATAATTGTCATGGGGTGTGTAATTATCTAGACTTGCTAAAACTCTCTGCCAAAAGTAGAGCTTGTAATAATTTTTTACTCTCCTAGTGATAATGTCATTCTTCAAAAGGTAAAGGAACCATCTCAGGAACATTCTGTTCTAGCTCTGATTCCTAACTAAAAAGGAGCAGGAAAAAAACAATGGGAACTAAGGGTTTCAGGTATACTCTATAATTTTATAAATAAGATATTTGGCTCAGAGGAGACATAAGAGAGTTCCTATTGACTAAAATGCTATAGGAAAAGTGAATTCAAGAAGAAAGGGAGATGCTCAAAAATGTAATCCTGGAGACACATAGGTAAACAATTCCAATAAGGAGAAATTTTGGGATTTATCTAAAACACTGATGTGGATACACAGAAAACTCACAAAAACAACTTATATGAAATAAGTAGATAAGTAGATATGGTCAATATCAGTGCATCAATATTAGTAATATGAAATAAATTATCTAATAAGAAAAGTTGAAGACATCAAAAAAGTGTCATCTTAACTATATTAAAAGTAAAAAGATCATAAAAGAAGAGTGAGAGCTGTGCTTGGATTTGATAGAATAATGAAAACTGACAACAGAGGAAGCAAAGCTAGTCAGTTTTCATTCTGCCTGTTTTCCCAGCCTAGGAGAGTGACCTTAGCACTAAAAGGGAAAGGTGTGTGGGGGGGATTGAGGGAGAGGAATGACTAATAGGGAGTTAATACTCAAGATGAGTAAAGAGATATGGTAACAGAGCATCTACTTTGTCTTTGATGAATTCGAGTCACTTGGCACAGATGAACAACATCCTTAGGTACTGAAAGATGTGGCAAACATGATTACTGAGACATGACCTTCTAATGACAGATCATAGGAAACTATAGAAGTACCATAAGATAGGAAAATAGCAAATGTTCTGATTTTCATTAAAAAGAGAATAGAGTCTACAAACTCTAGTCCAGCAAATTTGACTTGATTCCTGGGGAAAATATAAAGTGAATCATTAAAGAGAGATATAGAATATATAGATATATGAATATGTAGAAAAAGTGTTAATTACAGAAAGCCAATTTAGTTTCATCAATAATACATCATGCTGAGCTAGTTTTTGACAAACCCAAAGATCCCAACTTTTGTGATAAGAATTCACTATTTGACAAAAATGGCTGAGAAAACTGGAAATTAATATGGCAGAAACTAGGCATTGACCCACACTTAACACCATACACCAAGATAAGATCAAAATGGGTTCATGATTTAGGCATAAAGTACGAGATTATAAATAAATTAGAGGAACATAGAATCATTTACCTCTCAGACTTGTGGAGAAGAAAGGAATTTATTACCAAAGAAGAACTAGAGATCATTATTGATCACAAAATAGAAAATTTTGATCATATCAAATTAAAAAAGCTTTCGTACAAAAACTAATGCAAACAAGATTAGAAGGGAAGCAATAAACTGGGAAAACATTTTTAAAGTTAAAGGTTCTGATAAAGGCCTCATCTCCAAAATATATATAGAGAGAATTGACTCTAACTTATAAGAAATCAAGGCATTCTCCAATTGATAATTGGTCAAAGGATATGAACAGACAATTTTCAGACGATGAAATTAAAACTATTTCCACTCATATGAAAGAATGTTCCAAATCACTATTGATCAGAGAAATGCAAATTAAAACAACTCTGAAATACCACTATACATCTGTTGGATTGGCTAAGATGACAGGAAAAGATAGTGACAAATGTTGGAGGGGATGCGGGAAAACTGGGACACTGATGTATTGTTGGTGGAGTTGTGAAAGAATCCAACCATTCTGGAGAGCAATCTGGAATTATGCCCAAAAAGTTATCAAACTGTGCATACCCTTTGATCCAGCAGTGTTTCTACTGGGCTTATATCCCAAAGAGATATTAAAGAAGGGAAAGGGACCCACATGTGCAAAAATGTTTGTGGCAGCCCTCTTTGTAGTGGCCAGAAACTGGAAACTGAATGGATGCCCATCAATTGGAAAATGGTTGGGTAAATTGTGGTATATGAATGTTATGGAGTATTATTGTTCTGTAAGAAATGACCAGCAGGATGAATACAAAGAGGCTTGGAGAGACCTACATGAACTGATGCTAAGTGAAATAAGTAGAACCAGATCATTATACACTTCAACAACAATACTGTAATGAGGATGTATTCTGATGGAAGTGGATATCTTTGACAAAGAGAAGATCCAATTTAGTTCCAATTGATCAATGATGGACAGAATCAGCTACACCAGAGAAGGAACACTAGGAAATGGATATGGACTACTTGCATTTTTGTTTTTCTCCCCAGGTTATTTTTACCTTCTGAATACAATTTTTCTTGTGCAACAAGAGAACTGTACGGATCTGCACACATATATTGTATCTAAGATATATTTAAACATGTTTAACATGTATGAGACAGCCTGCCATGTAGGGGAGGGGGTGGAGGGAGGGAAGGGAAAAGTTGAAACAGAAGTGAGTGCAAGGGACAATGTTGCAAAAAATACCCATTGCATATGTTCTGTCAATAAAAAGCTATAATAAAAAAATAACACACCATGCTGTATGAATTGACACAGAGTGAAGAGAGCAGAATTAGGAAAACAATTTATATACTGACCACAATATTGTAATGAAAAAAAGTTTTGAAAGACTTGAGGACTGATGAGGATACAACTTGTCTTACCTCTCCACAGAGAAGTGATCAACTAAAGGTGCAGGAGACATATTTTCAGACACATTGTGCTTTCATTTTGTTTGAATTTTCCATCAATAATTTTAAAAATGCTTTTACTTTTTGTGGAGAGTGAGAGTGATATAGTGATTATGATGCAAATAAAGGTGTCCATGAATCTTTAAAAATGTATAGAAAAGACCTGAAGGAGAAGCAGAGGGAAATATAGACAAGCAGGATATTTTTGAAACAAATGTGCTAAATTTATTAGATACTTTAAAGAAAAAATGGGGTAAATAAGAATTACAGAATGATTTGCAATCTTCTTTTTGTTCTTTGTACATAAACATAATCATATTTGCTGTTATTTGTCAAATTCAGAATTAAATAAACTAAAAGAAAAAGACCACTAAGCTCATTTCCTTTTTGACAGGATTACTAAACTAATAAATGAGGGCAATGCTGTGGATATAGAGGTTAGATATTTACCAAAGCTTTTGATAGTATTTTATAGTATTCTTATGGACAGGTATGGACTAGAGGTTAATATAATTAAATTTCTTAGAACTGATTGAATGACCAGTGAATATTTACCAGAGATAAATGTGAAATGCAAAATAAATAAATGAAAAAAAAATTTAAATTGAGTATAAAAAAATTCAATTTAGTTAATACAAGAATGAGGAAGTATAATGGATAGTAGTTCTGAAAGGAAGACTTGGGGATTTTAATGGACTTCATATATCAGCAATACAATATGGCAGTCAAAAATCCTAGTGATCTTAGGTTTCAGTAGGAAATATATATATTCCAGGAAAGAGTAATTAATGGTAAATCAGTTCAATTCTATACTCTTGTATTCTTAAAAAATTTTTTTGATCAATGTTTTCTGTTTCTTACATCACCATAATATCCCATGTATTCCTTCCCTTCCTCCTTCCAGAGAATCCTATATGACAAACAGTAATCTTTTGAGATGAAAAAGAAGTCAGTACAACTTATTGCTACATTGAAAAATCTAACAATATGTGCAATGTGTAACATCTGTGTATCTCTCATCTCCACAAAGGGGTAGATTAAGGGTATCTTCTCATGTCTATTTCAGTCCCATTTGATATTTATACTTTTGTTACATTCAATTTTTTATTTTTTGGTATGTTATTCTACGTTTGTTCTTTTCTTGACTCTGCTTAAATCATTCTATATCATTCATATAGACCTTTCCATGCTTCTCTGTATTCATCACATATATTATTTCCTACAGCACAATAAATAATATTGTAGGGTTTTTGTCCTAAATGATACTATATGTCACCAAAGTCGTCTTCTACATCTATTAAAATCATTATGTGGTTTTGATTTTTTAATATGTTGTTTGTTTTCCTAATGTCAAATTGTCATTGCATCCCTGGTATGAATTCCACTTGATAATAATGAATGATTTCTTAGATAAATCACTCTAATATATTTGATAGGACTTTTTTCTTTAAAAATTTTGAGTCAATATTAATTTATGATATTGGCCTATGGTTTTTTCCTGTGTTTTATTTTCCCTTTATTTAGGTATTAGGATAATATTCATTTCATAAAATTATTCTTGTAGGACTCTCTCTTTCCTAGTTTTTGAAAATAGCATGAAGAATGGGTAGTTTTTATAGAATTCTTCTGTGAATCCATCAGGTCCCAGGGTTGTTTTTTTTTCTTTAGTAGGATTTCAACAGACAAAAACTGGCAAATCAATCTGAAAATGCAGTAGTTATGAACATGGATGATTTCAGAGTACTAGCATTCTCATCTTCACCTTATTTTATGGATGTGTCTTTTTTTTTAAGAGAGGAGAAGCACTGCAGGAGAAGCAGAGGAAACTGTATAAACAGCAAGATAAAGGTGTGTGTTGAAATAGTTCATAAATGGAGAAAAATCCCATTCAAAATGGTGCAAAAAATAAAAGACAAAGACATTATTTGGAGAAACTATGTAAGATGTGTAGCAGATTTCACTACAGTGACATGACCATGTAAAATAAAATCAAACCAAATCTTTGCATTTTTTCACTTCAACTATATACACACAGCTGTTTCAACCACCTAATACAATTAAAACAATTGAATTGTTTCTCTGTCCATATAGGGATTTAGTGAAAAATGGGAAATTTTGGTGGGGGTCTTTGGAAGGTTATAGAGAAGAATTTATATAGAATAAAAAACATATTGATACATTGATTCCTTTAAATTATTAAAAGATAGACAGATAGATATAGATATAGATCAAATCCAGGGCAATTATCAGAGGAAAAAACACAAAAAGCATGAAACACTTCTGTGAAAATAACATCAGAAACATTAAAGCCCAGAATAAGTAGAAGCTGGAGGGAATCTATGGACAAAAATAGTTTTATTAAAACTATATTCGGTGGCAGGGCAGGGGCGAGGAGGGAGATGATAAAAGAAGGAATATATGGTGATAACTTACAACAAAGATACAGTAGAAGTGCTCAGGGCTCATTTTGTTTATTTTCTCTTCCAAGGAGAATGCTCCCTGTTCTAGAAAGAACAAAACAAAAAGAGCCAACACCTTGTTGATTTCCAAAATAAGGAGAGAGTAAAAGTATTGGCCTTTAATAAGTTCAAGCCATTTGGCTTAGTGGAATTGTATACTCAAATACAAAATAATTGGCAGATGTGATTGCTAAATTATTGTCATGCTATTTAAAAGCCTATGGAGAATAGGAGAAAATGCCAACAGATTATAGAGAGTCTAATAAATTTTGATCTGTGTGTAAGATTTTCATTGATTGATGAATTTGTCTTTGATTTCTGGAAAAATTCTGGAATGCTTTATTAACAAACTGACTAATGAATATCTAGAAAAGAAAGTGACGATTACAAAGACCCAGTAAGGAATTCATGATGAAGTTATGCCATTCTAATTCTATTTCATTTTTTTAAATAGGGTTGTGAAACTATTATATTAGGGAATATTATAAATGGTTTATCCATATTCTAACATAGCAGTGGTTGTCTGGATCAGTTATTCAGCCACTATCCCTACTATTGATTCACTGCCTACCAGGATTTATATAAATATCTTTCTGTTCCAAGAAGTGGTAGTAAATCAATATATAACATATCTTTTTTTTTTTCAAATTCCAAGCTCATAACCAAATATAGCACTCCAACAAAACAAATAATTGTCTGTCTGTCTGTCTGTTTTTTTTCTCTAGGAGAAACTGCAGCCCAGTAAGTACATTCAGATTAGCAAATGCCCACTGTTAACACTAGTTGATTGAAAATACTAGCTTAAAAAACAAAATAAACATTTAAAATAAAGAAAGGTAAACAAATTCTCAAGTAGACCTACCCTATGTGCAGAAGAAAAGATTTTATATTTCAATAAGGAAGCTGAATGGGGAAAAGGAAATGAAGAATTATTGTTTTGGGGTCTGGTGGGTATGGGACAAGAGATTCAGCAATATGACATTCATCCTGACAGGCATCAGGCTTGATCAGTCCACAAAGCTTTGCTTCCTCCAGCACTTCCATTCCTCTAAGTGGTTTTTTTGTTTGTTTTTTACAGTACCCACCACTCCACATTCTCTAACTTCATGCATTTTCTATGCATCTTGGGGAGAATGTGAATTCCTCTTTGACTAAGAGATATAGCAGGAAGCTTTGTTTCTTTTCAGGGTCACTAGAAGCATGGTCAATTTTCATTCAGTTAAAGTAATCCTATCTTTCAGATTGTCCTAAAATACAAGTGAGATTTACAGGTATGTCATTCCCTAGGTCCCTTCATGATTCTTCCTTAGCATCAATAAGTCAATCAAAAGGTATTTAAGTTCTTACTATGTACCAATCATCTGAACTGCTGCATTAGCCACCTAATTAGTCTCCCTTCATTTAGTCTCTTCCTTCTTCAATGTAGTCTTTGCACTAAATTTTTTCTTTATTGTAACACAGGCCTGACTGTGTCACACTGTCTCTCAAAAAGCTATTGTTTTTAGGAAAAGACAACTGACTCCTCTATTCAGAACTCCATAATCTGGTTACAGTCTACCTTTCCAAACCAAATTGATTTTATCTTATTATGATTCCTGTGTTCTCCCTTCCAGACAATCTGTCCTATTTGCTAATCTCCCCATACATCTCCCATCACTGTCTTTTGCAGATTCTGTCCTCCATGCCTTGACAATATATTCTTCTCCTTTCTGCCTCTTAGAATCCCTAACTTTATTTGAAGCTCAGTTTCAAGTTCTACATGCTACAACGAAATTTTCCTAGTTCCTCCCAATTCTTAGTATCCCCCCCCAGAAGATTCTATTTTTATTTTATATATATTATATATTTACTGTTCTATGTTTATGTTATTTAGCACCTCTCCACCTCCAACCCCCATAAAATATAACTTCCCTAAGGGCAGGGATCTGTTTTATTTTTTGTCTTTTTATTTAAAGCCCCGGACAATACCCTTCATATAACATAACAACTGTTCTCACAATAACTGCTAGTTTAATGAATGAGTAACTAAAATTAAGTGGTTAGAAATGGCTGTCTCTGAGGTCCCTTTCAACTATACTGTTCTATAGTACTGATATTTACCTTATTTTTCTTACAGAGCTTTTAGTGCAAGTAAATTTAAAAGTATGGGGAAAAGAAATAAGGGCTAAATAGAAATAAAATAAGATGATAATGATGATGACGACCTGAGATTTCACTAACCTGAGGAATTTATAGTGAGGAAAACTCCTCCCACTAACATAGACTAGAAACTAGTCTGTATCTTAAAATCTTAGAGGACTGCTTGACATACTGAGAGGTTAAATGACTTGACCCTGGTCACATGATTAGTATGTGTCAGAGGCAGGATTTGACCCTACATTCCTGAATCTGAGTGAGCCCACAGAAGCACAATCTCAAATATTAGTTTACAATTATTATAGTATATTATTATATTAATATTATAGTATGTTAACATTATAGCATATTATTATAGTATAAGACAGTATAGCTTGAGAATCAAAATACAGATGTAGTATCCTCAATGTACACATTTTAATAATGAGACAAGGAAAAATCAGGGAAGTACACCTTAATATTTTCATTTACCCTTTGGCAAAGGTAGTGAAATACTAATAGTAATTGTTAACAGTCACAGACTGATCTTTTGCCATTTATTTTCTTTAAATGTTGAAGACAAGGGCTTAGGAATTATGTCAGCAAGTCTGACTTTAGTTACATGAAAGTTACTGAATAGGAAGATAAAAAAGCTGAATGCTAAATCAGTCTTGAGGAAATATTAGTCTTAGCATGATTTTACAATGAAGGTCATGTCTAATGACCTGCCACAAGTATTATTATAAATCATTACTTCCTCACCAGCTAAGTCAGTGCCCTCCATTCCTCTCTTTAAATAAATCTTCAGTCTTTGAGAGAAAACAGTGTTGTAAACTCCTCACAAAGGTCTAAATTAAAATATGAAACTAGGTGATTCAAGAATGAAATTCATTTCAGCAGACATTTACTACACACCTGCTGTGTACATGGAAGACACTATGCTAGCTCTGTATGGGATACAAGGAAAGATAGACACAGCTCCTGGCAGCCCTTAAAGAAGGGCAGATAGGGAGCACAGTAGATGAAGCATGGAGCCTAGAAAGACCTGAATTCAAATCCTTCATTGGACACTATTTGTATATAAGAGATGTTATAAAAAGAAAACTGACAAAATTTGGCAATGGATTTTTTGTATGGGATGACAGTGAGGAGAAGCGAATAACACACAGAAGTTGGGAGTGGTGTCTTTGACTCTGTGAGTGGAATTTTGGGAAATAGAAGATTTTGGAGATGGGGGAAATGACTTCTTCTGTGGACATGTTGAATTAGTGATATGCAATGCAGCTCAACAAAAAGATTAAGCTGAATATATGGATGTGGAAATCTTCTGACTAGAGATGATAATTGAATTCATGGAAGCTGATCTTTTGGAAGATACTCAATACATATTTGGTCCTGACTTAAATTCTCTGAGTTCCTGCTGCTGTTTTTTTTTTCCCTGGTATTAAGTGTTATGTTCTTGAAGGATTTCAGGGGTAGTTCAGGTATGAAACTGAAAACTTTCTGTGTTCTAAGAAACTGAAAGCCCTAACCTGCCTGATAGAGTAGAAAATCAATTACTGATCTGAGATCCAAAAGCTTCTGACTCCAGCTTAGATCTGGACTTGTTCCTGGTTAGAGTCCAAGTAGACTGCTACTGGCTAGCTAGCTTGGAAGATCTCACAGGTTTGGAGAGAGAGGATTGCAGTTTTCCCCTCATCTGATCTCTCTTCCTGGGTCAGTTGAAATTATGGGTTGAATTTATCACTTCCTTGCAAGATCAGTGATACACAACTGCTTTTTGTTTCTGTTATCCCTTTTCCAGCACTTAGTTTCAAAATTAGGCACACGGACTCAAGTCCAACCTGCACCTAGTGACAGATTTCCTCCTTTGTCCCTTTTAGATCTATAATCACTCCTTCACTGACCCACAATTACAAGCTCAGGCTCTGTGCTGGGAGACTCTATCAAGGTCTTCCTGGTGGGCTCCCCTAGTACTCAAAGGTCTCTTGCTCTCTTCCTCTGCTGACCTGGACTAAAAAATGGTCCATTGTGGATTTTCTAATCACTACTTGGGTCTATTGCTCTTCCCAGATCTTTTTAGAGTAATTTGGGGGAGAACCAGATTATATTGCTTCCATGTTTTCTGGGCTTCTTCTCTAGACTTTATTATTAAAGAAATGTTCAGTCAATATCTAAAAAAGGAAGCCTTGAGCCCAGACTCAACACAACTTCATCAAAAGCAGCTCATATGAGATGAATTTTATTACCTGTTTTTGATAAGTTTAGTAGACTTTAAGTCTGCCCTAGATGAGGAATTCTTCATAATATAGATTGCATTGTTTTTTAGAAAAGAATTTGATTAAATTCCTCATGCTGTTTCTGTGTACAAAATAGAAAAATGAAAACTAGATAATATCATACAGATTAGGAATTGATTGAAAGGCTCATCCCAAAGAATGATTACTTAAAGTTTTGATATCATCTTGATAAAGAGAATCTTTCTTGTAGTTTGTTTTTCATTTTCAAAGAGGACCAGTGCAATTACAAATGATGTCTTGACTTACATATGTAAGAGAATGTAAGAGAGGCAGAGTTTCATAAAAGCCTCACTTTCTCTTTCAGTCATCAAAGTACCGTATCAAGACAAAAGTCAGGATGACTGGTGACGATACAGGATGAGCTTGACATCTTTGATGTCTAACCAAGCAAGCTCTTAAGAGCACTATAGCAACTGCTTCAAAACCCCTTGTGGTTGCTGGAACAAATTGTTCTCATCTAACCATTCTGCTACTTGAAGTCTTCAGATACTTGATGGAGATAATTTCAACTCATAGATGGGTTTGAAGCTTTCAGTTACATAAGAATCTGAGGCTAGATTTGAATTCAAGTCTTGCTTGACTTGAGTTTTACTTATTTTAGTGCTTATTTGCTTTATTTAGTGCTTTATTTATTTAGTGCTTTATTTAGGATTTATATCTGGCAAGTTGAAAAAGACTTCAACAGCTGTCCATTCCACTTTTGAACAGACCTAATTATCAGAAAGTTTTCTATAAGATTTCACAAATCAGGCTAAGTACATTATTATTCTCAGACCATTATTTTTATTATATACGAGCTACATGAGCAACTCTTTTAATATCTGTTTACACCTTTACATGTAACTTTTTTTTTTTTTTTTTGGTTTGTTTTTTTGCTAAGGCAATTGGGGTTAAGTGATTCTCCCAAAATCACACAGCCAGGAAGTGTTAAGTTTCTGAGGCTAGATTTGAACTCAGGTCCTCCTGACTTCAGGGTTACATGTAACATTTAATGATATGTTTATATGTAGCAATAACATTGAGCTCCCACCTATAGCATGTTTACATGAGCTGTGACATTTATAAAGAATTTTTTATGTATAATATTATATTGTAGGTTTTTCTTAGGTGAATTGTTTAGAAAGGATATTTTTCTCTTTTTTCTGCTGTTTTTTTTCCCCTCTGTTTCTAGATCTTTATTGAATCCACTAGGAATATTTTTCAAAGGTTGTAAAACCTGGAAGATCTTAGAAGACAATGGGGGGCTTGATAGTATTCATCCATGTTATAAGCGGGAGCTGATTTGTTGACTCCAATCTCATCCAGGTCTTATGTTCAATCCAGCAGCTATGGAGAAGTGGGAAGCAAGAGAGTCAAGTGGTAGTGACTCTTCCCATTACCCTACCATCCATGAGTTCTGATATGACTGAGTATGGGAGGAAAGAGCAAAAGGTGGGGATCCCCGAATTGTGATAGCTTCCTTTGACACCTAGTTGCCCCAGATAAATATAATTAGCAGTTTTTCCTAGAAAAAATTCTGGGGCTTTTAGTCAACTACAAACTAATTATGTCTATAGTTTAATGTGGCAATCAAAAAAGTACTAGTATCAGAAGCATTGTTTCCAGGAATAAAGAAGTGATAGTACTCTGTCCTGATAAGATTACATCTACAATATTTGTATTCAATCCTATAATCATTGATAAGCAGGAGAATGTTGAGATTAAGGCAACCTTGATATTGAAAGGCTTTTTATTCTTGCCCCATGATTATTATAAACTTAGAGAAGAGAAAACAACAACAATATAATATCAATAATAATGTCAACTATTTGAAGGGTTTTTGTAAGGGAGGATGATATCATGTTCTGTTTTACCCCAGAAGTCAGAACTCAGAGCAATTGTGGGCAACATAATTAGAAATCCACATGTTTTATATGTTTACAACCACTAATTGTTCCAAGTCTACTTAGAATGACACTTAGCAGCAGAGATACAAAGAAAGATAGAGATAGGCAGGAAGTTAGGCCACATAAGATATTACTAAAAATCTTCAAAGATCCACCCCTGAGGTTAGTTCTTCCTTACACTCAACATAGAAAGATTGAGTTCCAACTTTTAGATGGCACTAGAGAAAAATAAGAAAAATCTTAAGCAAAAGCCAGGGGGAGAAAAAGATAAAAAGAAACAACTATATTCTGTTAGGTAGAGATTTATATAGTTGATGATTGACATTTTGAGGATGAATTGATGTAAGATCATTGGAAATTGTTCCATCCATAGTACAGCAAGCTGGATATGTTTTTCTCCACATCATAGCATAACACACTGACAAGCTGTTTAGCTGCAAATCTGAACACTAGAGAATTCTCTGAGGAAAAGCTTGTGAGTCCTATGTGGCCAAGGTAAATAGAGATTGCCCCAATAGGACTGACATGAAGTTCAGAGTGAGTTATGCAGTGACAGAAGTCAGCAAAGTTATGTGGCAGCTTCCCACGGTGTGGATTCCGCGCTACATCATAAACCACTCACCTGGCTGAAATGGAAAGCAGAGCTGTCCAATAAACCATTTCAAAGTCACACCAGGCCAAACCTTTGAATCACCATCGGGTTACACATAAATTGTGGCAGTGGCCAGGCACATGAGTGATGGAGAAGGAATGCTGAGGCTTAAACAGTTTCTTGGCCACATGAATATCTGTATGGGAGGTGGGAAACTTTCTAGTCATGGAAAGTAAATATGTCACTTCTGAAAGGTAATAGTCCTGCAAACACCAAAGAATAGAAACCCTGTATTCTTCTCTGGGCCATTGATCCCTTTCTAATTGGGAAGGAAGCTTGTGATACTAGCTTACTTCCCCCAAATGAGATAGTTGAATTTGTGGTAGTACCTGATATTTACTAGAGTACTTAAATCATTGTTTTCAAAATTGTGAAATTCCTCCTCTCAACTTTCACTTATTCTGGCTGGTTCCATATATTTCCTTGCCCTGATATACCACTGATGCTTAAGAGAATAAAGTGTTAAAACGAAGAGGAAAACTGTAACTTTCATAATAGTAATGACCACATTTTATAATCCAATGTTCTAAAGAAAGAATGTAGGTTCTGTGCCAATCAAATGCAGCGTATATATAAACACATTATGACCCAAGGACACACTCCATTAATCCCAATGTCCAATCAGTTGCCAAGTTCTATCAGTTTTCTGTCCATAACATTTCTCAAATTTATCCCCTTCTATGCATTCACACAGCCTCTAGTCTAGTTAAAATTCTCATTACCTCTTTCTTGGACAACTGTAATAGTCTTCTCATCTGTCCCCCTCTGCCAATCTCTACCCTCTCCAATCCATCAACCACAAAGCTTCCAAATTGATGTTTTTAAAAGATAAATCTGAGCATGTCATTGTCCTTCTCAAAAATCTTCAATATTTCCCTCATGCCTCAAGGATGAGATACTCTTCTGTTTTACATTGAAAGTCTTCAGCAGGGGGCAGCTAGGTGGCAGCTAGGTGGCACCAGCCCTGAATTCAGGAGGACGGGAGTTCAAATTTGATCTCAGACACTTAACACTTCCTAGCTGTGTGACCCTGGGCAAGTCACTTAACCCCAGCCTCAGGGGGGAAAAAAAAAGTCTTCAGCAATCTGGCTCCCATATATCTTTCTAGTTTTTTTTTCCCCCATCTTATTCCCATTCATAAACTCTATGTTGTTGTCAAACAGACCTAGTTCTTTTCAATATGTGATATTCTATTCATCATCTTTATGCTTTTAAACAATTGACTATCTACTTCTACCTTATAAAATCCATAGCTTCCTTAAAGGTGAGGAGCAGGTGCTACTTCTCATACTTTTCCTTTAAACTTTTCCTGATCCTCATAGTTTTAAATTTTATTTTACTCTTTTTAAATTTTTTATACTTTAATATTTTATTTCTCTTACATGTAAAAATAGTTTTGAATTCCAAATTTTTTCATTTGCCCTCTCACCTTACCCCTCATGAGAGGGCAAGTAATTTAATTTGGTTATATATATATGTATATATGAACATGTGCAAAACATATTTCCATATCAGTCATGTTGTAAAAGAAAAAAAACAAAAACAAATAAAGAAGAAACATATAGTTTATTAAAATCGGCTTTGTTCTACATTCAAACTTTATCAGTTTGGTGGGAAGCAGTCCTTCATTATTGTCTTGCATCATTGTATTGTTGAAATAGCTAAGTTATTCACCGTTGATCATCATAAGATAAAGCTGTTACTGTGTGCAATATTCTCCAAGTTCTGTGCATTTCATTTTGCATCAAGTCATGTAATTCTTCCGAGGTGTTTAATTTCATATAGTACAATAGTGTTCTGTCACATTTATATACCCCAACTGGTTCAGCCTTTTTCCATTTGAAAGGCATTCTTTCAATTTCCAATTCTTTACCACTATAAAAAGAGCTGCTATATAAATTTTTGTACATAGGTTCTTTTCTTTTTAGAAAAAAACAAAACAAAACATATCTTTGGAATAATAGACCTTGTAGTGGTATTGCTGGGTCAAAAGTAAGGCACATTTTATAGTATAGACTAGCAGTAGTCCTCAAACCTTTTAAATAGGGGGCCAGTTCACTATCCCTCAGACTGTTGGAGGGCCGGACTATAATAAAAACAAAAACTCACACTCTTGTCTCCACCCCTCAGCCCATTTGCCATAACCCGGCCTGCTGCATAAATGTTCTCATTGGGCCACATCCAGCCTGTGGGCCGGAGTTTGAGAATCCCTGGTATAGAGTATAGAATGGTTCGATCAGTTTATTACTCTATCAACAATGCATTAGTTTCTTAATTTTCTCATAAGCCCCACAACATTTGTCATTTTCCTTTTCTGTCACATTAGCCAGTCTGACAGGTATAGGGTGGTACCTCAAAGTTGTTTTAATTTGCAGTGATTTATACCAATTTTTTCCATTTGATTGTAGATAACTTTGAAATTCTCCAAATTCATTTAGTCAATTAACATGAATTTACTTTAACAAAATATATTTATTTTTAAAAATATGGCAAGAACAGAAGTAGGAACATTTAATTCCAACACCTCTCTCATATCACCTTGGTCTTTAGGAAAAGTAAGCCCCCATAGTTTTAGATTACACCAAGTTTACCAAAT
Source organism: Sminthopsis crassicaudata (assembly GCF_048593235.1). NCBI lineage: Eukaryota > Metazoa > Chordata > Mammalia > Dasyuromorphia > Dasyuridae > Sminthopsis > Sminthopsis crassicaudata. The sequence goes on from NC_133618.1 coordinate 166,520,128, forward strand.
GTGATAATAATTTGGGATAGATTCTGAAGGTCATTCCTTGGAACATTAATGCTGAACTGGTTGCAAAATTCATCTCTTAGACCTCTGCTGGCTAACTCTCCTTACCTTTTGAAATTCACAAGTTTTAACTTCCAGATTAATGTTCTTAATCTAAAATGAAAAACACATACAAACATGTACTATAGGAAAGAACCAAGGTCTACAATAAGACTACATTTATGTTGCCCACAGAGTAAAAGGGCTTGAATGGGTATTTCCCATTATAGTATTGTCTATTATAGGATACTATTAAGATCAAATCAATAGAGAGTTGATGAGACTGACTAGTGGGTTTTGATCCCCATCCCTCATTTTTTCCTATGTAGTCAAAGAGACTCATATTCATCACAGTTAGTAGACCAGAACTTAATTAGAAAATGTCTACATATGCTCCAGAATCTCTCAAAATCTTTTTTATTTCATGTCATCACAATTCTTGCAAAAACAAATTCCCCAATGTCTTCCAACTAGGGAGCTGCATGAGTGATACCCTGCATATGTTCATAGAGATTTGGGCATGTGGCCAGTTTCCCATTACACAAGTTTTATTCTTTCTCTTTTACTTCAGTTCTTCCTTCATCTTTTTCATCCACACTTTGAGTCTTTATGACTAATCCTTTCCCCCCTTAGGGTTCTACTTGTAATTATTGTTGGACTGTTTTCTTCTGAGTTTTATCTTGGAAGTCTCTTAATCTACAGTTTCTTCTTTTTGTTTTCTTTTGTTTACTCACATATTTAGTCTAGTTCTTAGATTGAAATTTGTGTCAGGTTCAACCTCTGTATCCTCATAAACTCTTGAATACAATGGGCAGGTCTATATATTGTCTCCTGCTATAATGGCAGAGTAGGAATCTGTTTTATAATAGTTAGTTCATGGTCTTTCTCTGGTCTAGTCATTTAGATGAACTAGTGGGGTGGAGCAACTGAATCTTATTGTAGATTCCTCTATTTTTATCTCTGGTTGGGAAATTTTCTAGAATCAGGCTTTGTTTTCTTTCCTATTCTTTACTTGTGTTTTGAAGCTGTCAAGTTCAATTCCCTGCTTTAATCACTGTCATAATGAGAACTTCATAAGTAGGCATTGTTTGAATTCCCACTATTAAAGTAGTCCTGACAAATCCTAATAGTTACACAAACTAGTCTTTCAGAGGACTTAGACATTGAATTTTTTTTCCTCTTCTTTTTTTTTTTCTTCTTGAGATCTGTTTCTCAGAGTGGCTTCTTCCCCACTTTTTTACCTCGTTTTCTTCAAGCTTATCTTTTGGAGGGAAAATCATTGCCTTTTACCCTCTCCCCATCTTCAAGAATCTCCTTACAAGTTTTTTTTGTTTTATGATTTAAAAAAACCATGATCCTAGACCCAGTTTTTTTTTTTTTTTTAGGACTTGCTTCTTGCAGTCTTGTTTTATTTTGTTTTTATGTTCAGGCTTTATCACTGCCCCCTCCCCCCCATCAGGTATTCTTAGTCCTCATCTTAGTCCTCATCCCATAGCAGATTCCAGGGCCAGGTACCCCTTTTTCCTCTCCCGTTCTCAATCCTCTCTCCGTTCTCCCTTTTTTTCCCCCTAACCTTCTTTCTCTCCCTTTCTTATCCCCTCCCCATTCCTGTGCTCTCCTGGCTTCCTCCTCCCTTCCCGGTTGTTCTACTTCCTTTAACTACTCAGGCCTACTTTGAGGGTCACACAGACCTTCAACTATACAGACTCCCTCTCTCATCTCTCCCACTCCCTTACCCCCAACTACCCCTCCCGCGGCTCTTTTCCACAGCAAGGTAGTAATAGAATTTCAATCTCCTTTTTTTTGTCCTTCCATCCTTTTCTCATTTACCTTTCTTGGGGTACATCTTCGGTTTATAGACCCAGTCCGATTTCCCATCCCCATCTGTTAGGATTACTAAGTGAGAACTGAGGTTGTCTGGACAGTGACAAGGTGAGAATTCAGGTTTTCTGGACAATTACAAGGTGAGAACTCAGGTTGACTTGATAGAGGGGGCAAGCTCATTGGCTGGGGTGGTTCTTCCCAGAAGCCCTTGCATTATCCCACGCCCATTCTCTGGGAGAATAAAAGAGAGGACTCTCAGAGATAAAAAAAGACTCTTAAGTGCATCAGGCTTGACGGGGCTCTCTGCAGGAAGGGAAGTCACTTCTAAGGACAAGAGTTAACAGCAACTGCCTGGAGACAACGGTTCACTACAGGAAGAAGAATCTGTCTGAGAGATTTGAGTAGACACAGCAGATCTCTTCCCAGAGAGCGATCCAGCAGCTTCTGGAGACGACAGCTCGTTACACCCATCCTCTAGTAGTGGCCTTAGGAGAGGTTTAGCAGCTCCAGGCTGTCATAGCTGATAAAACAAGAGTTGTCGCTGGGCTTCTAACACATTGACATCGGATAGAGACCCTGATGGGAAACAAAAGTGTTTTTCGTGGTTGATATATATATATATTTTTAAACCTCGGAGCGCCTCTTTCCAGTTCCCAGGGGGGCTATGAATATTGCAAAAAAGAGGTATAAGTTCTCCAACTCCATCAACGTGCTCATGTATCATCACTGGATGATACCTATTACAAGGCAGGGCTTCTATTTGGAGAGGGAGCCTGAGGAGGAAGGCAGGGTGAGTTTTATAGGATAAAGATAGATATGCAACAACAACAACAACAACAACAAAGCATTTTTATGCTTTATGCTTTAAAAAAAAATTATGTGCTTTAAAAAACCAAAGTGTGCAAAGGTAATATTGGTAATATTTAATTAATACCTGGATTATTTTTTAAAAAATATTATCTGTTATAATTAGTCAGCAAGCTTATGTGCCAGGCACAACAGTAAGAGTTGGGGAAGGAAGGAAGAAAGGAAGAAAAAATAATCGTATCTCCCTTTTCCAGGAGCCTACATTCTAATAAAAATATAAATAACCATGTAACATATAAGAAATAAATGTAGTTTTCCTTCCCAGAAAAATGTAATCCCGGAGGGAAGTCACAAACTTTTGAGGAGAGGGGAGAAAAGGAAACTAAGGAGAGTGGAGGATCAGGAAAGACCTGAAGAGAGTGGGATTTCAGCTGGGTCTTAAAGAAAGTCAGTCAATCCAGGGAAGCTAAGAAGAAAAAACAAATCCAGGATTGATAAGACAGAGAGTAGAGAGTTGGATGTTGTGTGTGGTCAAAGAACAACAAAGAGGCCATTTACCATTGGATCCTACTGTACCCTAAGAGAGTCAAGTACAAGAAAGCTAGAGAAGTAGGAAAGGTCAGATTGGAATGGGCTTTAAATCTCATAACCAGAGTTTAGTTTTTTTATACATGTCTCTAAACCATTAGTATAGTTAGTAAAGGCTTTTGAAATGTCCTGTATAAGCATCTTTTTTTTTTTTAAACTAAATGTATGAGATGATTAATGATTAAGTTTACAAAAATTTTTAGAATGTCATTATAAGGGGGCAGATAGATGGTGCAGTGGATAGAGTACCACCTTGAAGTCAGGAGGACCTGAATTCAAATTTGGCCTCAGACACTTAATACTTCCTGGCTGTGTGATCCTGGGCAAATCACTTAACCCCAATTACCTCAGAAAAAAAAAGAAAAGAAAAGAAAAGAAAAGGAAAGGAAAAAACAATGTCATTATATATAGATGAATACAGAGACAGTGTGAACTGAGAGCCCCCAAGATTAAGAGATTTGTTCTCTTTCCTGATTTAGACTCTGGCTTCCTGGAGAAAACATCCACTCTGATCTTCAGGTAGGAAATGTTATATATAAGTAAAACTTATATATAACTTATATTTACATATACATTCCTAAAATGTTGTATATGGATAGAACTTTTATAAATTAAATCCTATTTCCCACTGGCTTGCATTCCAGTTTCAGAGATTATATCAGTTGCCATTGTCTACAATCCTGATTGATCAAGGGTATATGCAAAGAGTGCACATATAAAGGGAAAATATCTTGATCTCTGCTGATGTTTACTCTTCCCTTTCTCCTTTCCATCATATGTTATCTACTAGACATCTTCAGTAGTAAAGGGAAGTTTTTCTTTGATATCTTCTTTTGGGCTTCAGCTTTTTAAGGCTATCTATAGGCTTTTTGTTCCACCCTACTAAAATCAACTTTTTAGTGAAGCACTAGCATACCTAAGTAAGGGCATCCAGCCAGAATGTCTCCAAGCTAATATTAAGTCTCTTCCTTTGATGCCTATGTCTAGTGCTTGTTCAAAGTCTGTTGTCCCAGACAATTATCTAATTTAGGAAGATAAATTCTGTATTACTCCCATTTAACCTCTTATGGAGATACTGTGCTCCCCAAACCCATTTCAGAAGAATATGACAAAAAAGCCCCAGAAGAAATATTTGGAATTTAGAGCTATAGAATCTATCTTACTCACCTTCTTAACACTTCCTCAAACTCAAACTCCTTTCCTTGAATATAGTATATTTCTACACCAACCTTTGCATTTGTATATGTAGATTTATTTTTGAGGTGTTCATATAATGCCAATTCTCTCCAGTTTCCATTTTTTATTTATTATTTTTATCATTCACTTTTGCATTCTTACTTTGTGAGCTAGTAAGTTCCCTCCCTTTCCGCTTTCTTTTTTCCCTAATATTTCCCTTTACTTTTCTCTTTTCTTTCTTCTCTTAAGAATATAAAAATTGAACATTATCCTCAAGTCCTCTGTTTTATCTAATTTAATACCCTTAATGACCCTTGAAGGATATTAGGAGTCTCTAAAGGGAGATGTTTCTTTTCTCTCTTTAGAATAAAAGCATCTCATCATATATAAACTTTTTAAATTCTTGTTTTTTTCCCTTCAGTTTGCATCACAAAGTTTCTACTTATAATTTTTTTTTTTTGGCTGAGGCAATGGGGTTAAGTGACTTGCCAAGGGTCACACAGCTAGGAAGTGTTAAGTGACTAAGGTCACATTTGAACTCAGGTCCTCCTGACTTCAGGACTGGTGCTGTAACCACTTCATCACCTAGCTACCCTGAAAGCTTTTTTTCTACTTAGAAAACTATTTCATTAGGAATGAAAGTCCTCCATTCTATTTAAGGATCCATTTTTTTCCCCTGTAGGATTATTCTCAGCTTTGCAAAAGGTAGCCTGAAGACTTGTAGTTTAACTCTCCTTGATATCTTTTTTAATGATTTTGACAGAATATAATTCATCTTTTGTTCCTTTTTTAAAAATATTTTTCTCTTATTTTAATATTTATTGTTTCATGAAGTCACTGAGTTCTGTTTGGCTCCCAATTTTCAAGGGATATACTTCTCATGTAAAATTTATGACTTTATAAATTATTAGTCATGTTTGCCTTAGTTTCCTCATCTGTAAAATGAGATAGAGAAGGAAATGTCAAACCATTATTGCCAAGAAAACCCCCACCCTCAAAAATAGTCACAAAGAATTGGACACAACTGGAAATAATCGAACAAAAAAAAATTAAAAGCTGTTAATTCTCCTTTCCTCTCTAGCTATCAATATATTTAACATAACCTTTAAAGTCACTTTATTTCTTCTAGATTTTCTTGTAATTTTTGTGATCAAATCTTTTTTCCCCCTAAGACTGTATTTGCACTTCTTGTAGTTACTCTTTTTACCTGATTTTACCTTTTTGACTTCTTTTAGATCATATTTCTTCAGAGTGTTCATTTTTTCCTCTTTGTAACTCATATCTCCAGCTCATTTTCTTTGAGTACTCTATATTTTTTATTTTGATTGGGTCCAATTATTCTTTTTTCCATATACTTGATTAGTGCAGGCAAGCCCACCTTGGTCTCTAGGCTTCAGCCTCTGCAAGAATCCTTGAATTTGGCTCAGTCTTTCATTCTCAGCCCCTTCTCTGTCTACTTCTTGCACAATACCAATCCAAAGTTGTCTCTGTCCTTTTTCTTGACCCTGATAGATGTAGCTAATTACACTAGTAGCAGGTCTCCTTTGAGACCTCTGGTGTTCTATTTCCTAGATGCCATCTTGGCTGTTTCTCCTGCTATTGCCCGAGAGTGGCTATTTGGGCCCTGGTTTATTTCTTTGTTCTGTCTCTGGGATACAAGCTGCCTTGTAGCCTCTGTTAGGCTCAATTTCCTCATCTTTAAGCAGGGGATAAAGATAACATCTTCCATCTAGGTTTACTGTGAAGATCGAACATCATAATGTATATAAACCATTTTTTCAAAGCCTAAAGTGCTATATAAATATTAGCTTTTTTGTGACTTAGATAAGGACCTTCCTTCCCTCTTTCTTCTTCCCTCCTTCCCTTCTTCTCTTCCCTCCTTCAGTGAAGCTCATTTTATTCTACCTTCTGTCAAAGACTTGGGAAACTGGACAGCATTTTCTTGCCTTTGTTCCCTAGAATGCAGAATTCTATTGTGGGGTTCTGCCAAGTCTCCTTATTATACCAGCAGTCCAGCCCCTTGAGGTTTTTCTGTCTGGAATGGGTCTTGGCTCATGAACTCTTGTCTAAGACAGAATGATCTGAAACTCCACCTTTACTTAGTAATATGAGTATTACAAGGGAATCGGGTGGCTGTGACAGATTGCATATTTATTTGAAAGGCCACAGACTAGGAGAAAAGTCGAAAGTAGAAAACCTGTGTCCCTTTCTGTAGGAGTAAAGCAGGAGCCAGTGCTCTGGTGCATTTACATCAGGAGGGGACAGAACCCTTCAGTCTTACAGATGACAATAGTATATATTCCTAAAAAAAAAAAAAAAGGTCAAGATTGTAAGTGATCTGAGAAATCCAGGAATCTTAGGGAATAGAAATTTTTAACTCTGGGATCTAGAATTCTCTCTTAATTCTCTTTATTCTGAGAATAACACAAAAGTAAACTAAAAGACCAAAAAAGAGGTAGCAATTTGATTTTAGCAGTGGATGGCACTCTGGCAACAGCATTTTGCTAGTATGGAAAAAAGACAGCATGAAGACCAGAATTAATCTTGGCTCTGCCTTTGGAACCCTGCCAGGGGCGCCTGTTCACTATGAAAAGCTGATGGAGAAGTTAAAAAGAAGAAAACCTGAAGAAGTTAGCCAGAGCTCTCACTGGATCATATGTCCACATCTTACTGTAGCTGAAAGCAGAAATCCAGATTCTTGTGATTCAGAAGCAGCTGCTATGGGTACTGTAGTACCCTTGTTCTGTTTAGCTACTGTCCATCACAAATGTAGTGTCTGATAGTGAACTGAGAAGCTACTACTCCTCTAGATTAAGATAGAGCAGGGAAATAAGAGGCAAGAAACCCATGCTTTTTTCCCTTCATTATACTCTGAATATTTGAAAATAGTCCTCCCAATGCTAGAGGATTTCTCAAAGACTTTGGATGATTTGACCAATTCAAATGACAGCTTAAAGCTAACCATCTTGCTTTAATTGAGTACTGACAAAAATACCAACAGGTTGGCGGCAAAAGCTGGGTGTTCTGCACGTATACCTCATCAACCCTTTTATAATCCAACATATCTTTTCTGTGCTTGTGTCTTACTTTGGAAATTATTGTTTTCATTGAGGATGAGGATGAGGCAGCATGAAAGCTTCTTGTTGGGCATCTTAACTCATTTGCCATATATCATCATGCTGGCAGCAAAACAGGAAGAATCATGACTGCTTGTGACCAAAAATAAGGACTAAGCACAAAGTTCAGAAGCAATGATGACAAGATGCAAAGGAGTCTTTTAATTAAGACTGACCAGCAATAACATCCCTGTAGCATTGTGGCCAGACACTTCCTGAGACACACTCTGTCAGGAGCTAAAAATTCTCATCAATGGAGGAATAAACCAACCCCCAAACAAAAGCATAACCCAAAATTTGGCTCCTGGAGAATTCTGATTTGCTAAATTTCTTTGATATTATTTTTTCAGATATTTTCCTATGGATGCCAGAGAATAATGGATGAATTGTGTCTAATACCATTTCTATGCTTTTAAAAGCTTCTCTGTGATCACTGGCACCTCTAGAAAAGATGACATGTTTATATTAGATTATCACTTTCTTAATCCATTGATATGCTCCATTGTATAAATCTTGAAAGCTTTGAAAATTTTAGGTTCTATTTGTTACCTTCTCTGCTGGTAGATAATATACTTGTTGCTAGAAAGCTACTGTTGACATTAAGCTAAAACATTTGCTTTACTATTTAGAATAAAATACTATTTATTGCTCAAGGAAGAATGGGTTGCTTCAGGTAGAACTATTTGCTTAAGAAATAGACACTTTTGGAGACAAATGACAATTAGTATTCCTAACAGAGGAAAAAAAGGGGAGGCAAATATAGATTGCTGTGTATCTTAGATTTGGAAAGAGAATGACTCAAGCGATACATATAATCCAATAACCTGAATTTTTTCTGAGAAATCAGGAGGTAAATTCAGTGGGTCCCTATTATTTCCAGGGTCAAATATAAAATATTCCATTTGATTTGTAAAGTATTTTGTAACCTGATCTGTTTCTATCTTTCCAGTCTTCTGTGCTTTCCTCCCCTTCAGATACTTTGTGATCCAGTCTTCCTAGTATTCTTTGCATATGACACTTCATTTCCCTGAGTCTGAGCATTTGCACGGACTATTTCCCTATAACTAATATTCTACTCCCCTTGTTTCTATATCCCATCTTCCTTCAAATCTTAAATAAAGTCCCATCCTTTTTCAGGTGTCCTTAATTTTACTATCTTCTCTCTGAAACTAGTCCCAGTTTTTCCCTTTTAGACTTTAGATTACTTGAGAAAAAAAAAATAGGCATAATTTTTGTCACATCTATTGTGATCTTTTCAAAATATTGGTGAATAGAAGACAAATGTCCTGATTTTTTTTACAAAAGGGGAGGGCAGAGAACAAAGACCAAAGACTATAAGCTAATGAGCTTGTCTTTGGTTCATGACAAAATATTGGATATATTATCAAGCATTTGGATATTGATTATCAAGCATATTTGATTATATTAGCAAATATATCTCTATCTACCTCTCCCCTTCCCCATAAGGGGAAAGAAAGAAAAAAAAAGAAAAATTTAAATCTTTGAAAGAAATACATATAAATGAGCAAAGCAAATTCTCATATTGATGATATAAAAATTTAGGTCTTATTCAACATCCGAAATTGGTCCCCTCACTGCCAGGAAAATGTAGCATCCTTCATCATTTTCTGGTATTATGGTTGGCCATTGCATTGATCAAAGTTCTTAAATCTTAAAATTGTTTGTCTTTATAGTTATAGTATAAATTGTTTTGGTCTTGCTCACTTTACTCTGTTATTCATAAGTCTTCCCAGGTTTCTTTGAATCTATTCTTTTTATCATTTTTGAGCATTATTTATTCTTCAGCTCCCCAATTGATGAGCATACCCTTAATTTCAAGTTCTTTGCCAGTACAAAAGAGCCACTATAAATATTTTTATATTAATCTTTTTTTTGCTATACCAAAAGACATACTTATTTTAACACTTTTTAACTATGTATCCAAATTGCTTTATAGAATGGTTGGATAGTTCACATATCTACTAGCAGTGTATTGATATGCCTCTTTTTAATTTTCCTTTTTTAAAAAAAATAAATTTTGCTAGTCTGAGGGGTATGAGGTAGAACCTCAAAAGCACTTGATTTTGGATTTATCAAATTTTTGGTGATTTGAAACATTTTTTTCCATATGAATTGATAGCTTGTATTTCTTTCTTTGAGAAGTTACTGTACATATCCTTGGACAATTTATTATTTGAAAAATGTCTCTTCTTATGTGTTTATATAACTTCCTTATGTGTTTTACAAGTAAGACCTTTTTTCCAGAAAAACTTTTTACATCATTTTTCTTAGTTAACTTTCTATTTAATCATGATTAATTTTTTTCCAGTGAATGAAAATCTATATTCTCTCCCTCCTACTTTTCTACTCTCCCACTGAAAAACAAGGAAAAGTAAAACCCTTTAAACAAGCATAGTTAAGCAAAACTAATTTTTTGTTTCATAATGAGAACTTTATTCAGAAAATTCTAAGAAAAAAGAAATAACACTAATGAAAAATTTAATTTTACAATAGTATCTGGGAAGAAATGTTTGAATGACATGCTCATTTTAATCTTTTTTAACTTTTCATTTCTATTTTTAAAAGTATATAAGTAGAATACTTCATAAGAAATGATACGCATTTTATACATGTGAATTAGCATTTCCTCCTTTACAGGCTATAAAGTTATTTAGTTTTCCCCCTTTGACAAGTGTACATTGATAATATCACTGCTGATATTTTTGACACACCATGTCATCACATAGATGGAGGACAAATGTTTCCACCCTAGTAGATAGAGGAGAATAGACAAACTCAGGTCCACAGAGGGATCACAGAAATAGAGATTTAGAGATCCAAGAGATAGATGAAGTTATCTAGTGAAGGTGTGATCAATATAAAAAATCTTCCTTCTCACCAAAGAGAAAGTTTATTTTATTTCTATTTATCATCTAATTTATTATCTCCAAAGTTTAGTTATACATATGCTTATTTTTTCTTTTTTATTATTACAGTTTTTATTGATAGAACATATGCATGGGTAATTTTTCAACACTGACCCTTGCAAACACTTCTGTTCCAACTTTTTCCTTCCTTTCCTCACCCCCTTCCCTAGATGTCAGGCAGTCTCATACATGTTAAACATGTTAAATCATATCTTAAATGCAATATATGTGTACATATTTATACAGTTCTCTTGTTACACAAGAAAAATGTGATTTAGAAAGGTAAAAATAACTTGGGAAACAAAACAGAAATGTAAGCAAACAACAGAAAAAGTATAAATGCTATGTTGTGATCCACACTCATTTCCCAGTATTCTTTTGCTGTATATAGCTGGTTGTGTTCATCATTGATCAATTGGAATTGAATTGGATCCTCTCATTGCCAAAGATAGCCACTTTCATCAGAATTGATCCTCATATAGTATTGTTGTTGAAGTGTACAACGATCTCCTGGTTCTGCTCATTTCACTTAGCATCAGTTCATATAAGTCTCTCCAAGCCTCTCTGTATTCATCCTGCTGGTCATTTCTTACAAAACAATAATGTTCCATAACATTCATATACCACAATTTACCTAACCATTCTTCAGTTGATGGGCATCCGTTCAATTTCCAGTTTTTAGCCACTACAAAAAAGGCGGCCACAAACATTTTTGCCTTTTCCTTCTTTAATATCTCTTTGGGATATAAACCCAGTAGTAGCACTTCTGGATCAAAGGGTATGCACAAAAACTAATTCTTTTATTGGCTATACTAAAAAACAAAAAATGTGTCTCTCAATCTGCACTCTGAATCCATCACCTCTTTGTGAGACGATAGGTAGCGTATTACATCACAAGTTCTATCAAATTGTGGTTATTCACTGTGTTGATTAGTTTTCTGCCTCTTCTTTAGAGAGAAGAATATGGAGAGAATAGAGGAGATTCAGCCCCAAAGCTCTAGTTTTGATAGATATAATTTGCTTCTGCTCCTCTGTTCCTTTTTTTTCTTGCCCAGAGCCTAATGACATGTTCTGATCCTTTTTTTCCTTTCATGTCCCTCATTGAGACCCATCTCCATGGTTAGAGTTTCTTTTGATTAGGACTAATATTTCTCTTAAATTCTCCTAACTCTTTTTTCCCACTTGATTCTTGACTTTCCCTGCTATTTTTCTAGTGGGTGAAATATATTGTTGTACCAATTATATATATGTACTCTTCCCTTGTTTGACCAATGCATATGAAAGTGAGGTTAAAGCTTTACCTGCTCCTCAACCCCTTCCTTCTTATTTATATTGTTTTCTACTTGCTACTCAAATTATGTAAGATGATTTTTCTCACCCTTTCTCTCTTTAGCATGAATTCCTTTCCTTATACAATTCCATTTTTTAAAGATAATCAAAATACTAAAACATATACACATACCCACAAACTTACTCCTTAGCCTTCTCTCTTATTAGACTCCTTCTATATGCCCCAATGATGATAGGATTAAAGATGGACAAATGTATCATCTCATTATATTAGATTATAAACAGTTTTTCCATTTTATTCTCTTATGGTTGTTCATTCATGTTTACCTTTTAATGTTTCTCTTGATTCCTGTGTTTGCACTTCAAATGTGTATATTTAGCTCTGATCTTTTCATCATGATTACTTAGAAGTCCTCTATATCATTAAAGGTCCATTCTCTCCACTCTCATAACCGATTTAATTTTCTGGGTAAGATTGTAAGTTTTCTTCCAAAGATCAGTCTTCTAAGCTCTCCATTCCTTTCTAGGAATGGCATGTGTGATCCTGACTGTAGCTCTTTGGTACTTAAATTATTTCTGGCCACTTGCAGTAATGTTTTTTAACCTAGAAACTATGAATCTTGATGATTTCAGAAAGGCCTGGTGAGACTTAGATGAACTGATGCTGAGTGAAATGAGCAGGACCAGGAGATTGTTGAATATTTCAACAACAATACTACTATGATCAATTCTGATGGACGTGGCCATCTTCAACAAGATGAACTAAATCAGTTCCAATTGAAGAGTTATGAACTAAACCAGCTACACCCAGCGAAAGAACTCTGGGAGATGACTATGAACCGGTACATAGAATTCCCAATCCCTCTATTTTGGTCCGCCTGCATTTTTTATTTTCTTCACAGGCTAATTGTACACTATTTCAAAGTCTGATTCTTTTTGTACAGCAAAATAACTGTATGAACATGTATACACATATTGTATTTAATTTATACTCTATCATATTTAACATGTATTGGTCAACCTGCCATCTGGGGGAAGGGGTGGGGAAAGGAGGGGAAAAGTTAAAACAAAAGGTTTTGCAATTGTCAATGCTGAAAAATTACCTATGCAAAATTTTTTGGTAAAAATTAATTAAATTAATTAATTAAAAAAAAAGAAACTATGTATCTTGGGTTATATTATTTCTGGAATTTTTTATTTTAGGGTTTCTTCCAGAGGATTCCTTTCATTTCTATTTTTTCTAGTTCTAAGAGATCTAATCATTTTTCTTTTATAATTTTTTTGAAATATGATAGATAAGCTTTTTTTTCAGGACTTTTAGTCCAATGATTCTTAAATTATTTGTTCTTTATTTATTTCTCAGCTCAATTGTTTTGACTATTTGCATATATTAGCATGTTTGACTTTTTATGTTTTTATTTATGTCTTCTATTTCTTACATCATCATTATATTGTTCCCTCTACCCATCTCAGAGAACTATCCCATTAAAAAAATAATAGTTTTTAAAGAGGAAAAGAATCAGATCAACTGACTGATACATTGAAAAAGTCCAAAATCATATGAAATATGTGACAGCTGTGAATCTCCCACCTCTGTGAAAGGTGGGTTGTTTCTGCTTCTCATATCTCTTTATGAGTCATGCTTAATCTTTATAATTTTGTTAATTCACTTTTGATTATTTGGGTTTTCTTTCCATTTACGTTATTGTAGTTATGCATATCATTTTCTTGGCTCTGCTTACTTTACTCTGCATCAGTTCTTTTAAATCTTTCCATGCTTCTTTGTTTTTAGTCACATATATAATTTCTTAACAGTCCAGCAAAACACATATTATAGTTTAATTAGCATCTTGTTATTCCAATTCTTTAATGCCAGAAAAAGTCCTGTTAAAGTTTTTTTTTTTTTTATTTTTTATTATTATTTTTTTTTAATATGGAGATTTTCTTTTTCTTTTCTTTCTTTTTTTTTTTTTTATACCTTCCTTGGAGGTATACGCCCATGTTGATTTTGTTTTAATATTTCTTGCCTGATGTCATAATTAATTTCTATTTGGTCTATTCTCATTTTTAAGGAGGCTTACTCTTTGCATAAAATTTTGTACCTATTGAGTTAAGTTGTTCATTCTTTCTTCCATGACTCCCATTTCTCCCATAAGAATGGGGTACAAACATTCTTATTCTTTTCTAAATGTTTCTTTTAGGATTCTCAATTTACAAAATAGTTTTACTTCTTAAAAAAAGAACTCTTGCTTCATCTCTTCCAGAAATTATAGTTTAATTTGTTTCCAAACTATTTTTCCTTGAGACTTATAGACATTTTAGAGTCATTTTTCTTTTCTGGGTTTGTGTTTTGACCATCCATGGCACCATAATAGCTCTTAATGGAGGAGTTAATTTTTTTGTTTGTTCTTTTTTCAGCTTTACTTTTTGAATTTGGATTTTGTATTGAGTCAAGTACTGTATAAATGGAAAGGATGGTCAGTACTTGGTCTTTGTGTGTGTGTGTGTGTGTGTGTGTGTGTGTGTGTGTACTCTTGAATTGCTGCTTCCTCAAGATCATAAATGTTGAGTTGTTCTAGAATTCCTGGAGCAATTCAGGTGAACTTTTAGTACACTCAATCTGATTCATGATCAATTTTTGAGTGTTGTCTTCCTGGCCTGAATTCTGCAACTTTCTGACCAAGGTTTTTGTCTGAAAAACATAAATGTTGGCTTGCTCCTGATTAGAGCTCAAAACACTGCTACTGGATTCAGTCATTGTCAGCCAGCTGGAAAACTCTGTTAGTTCAGTGACAGAGATATTGGCTCTCCTTTGCTCTGGATTTCCTGCTCTGATTATTTCACTGAAGACTTCAGACAGGGACATGAACCTGATACTTTACTCCACTTATGAGATCTGCTTGCTTCTCTGCTTTTTTTCTTACTCAGTACACAGAAAGGGCCCTAGAGCAACAAGTTCATTCCTTGCCCTGTATTGTTAGCTCTAGGCATAATTCTCCTGCTCAGTTCACACCATGCCTGTGACTCTACAGTGGAATAGTGAATAATAGAGATGTTGATTGTTACCTGTTCAGGTACCAGGTAGCAGGTCAGGTGTCTTGGTGTTGGACCTGAGAACTCTTCTTGCAACTTATGCAACTTCAGGAAAACAGACTATCATTCATTTACCATTCTATAATGCTCTGTATGGCACACTTCTGGCTAGATTTTATTTTCTGTATCTTTAGGCCTCTCTGTCTCTCTTTATTGGGATGAAAAAAACAAGAACTAATTTTTAATTAAGATTTGAGTCTGGTTCCTGTTCTAGATGTTTATGGAGGAGTTGTAGGGAAAGCTGAGCTGTATATTTCCTTCATCTCTATCAAATCAGCTGATCTCCTAATACATATCATGAAGGGGATGGTTAGTGAACCTGAAAAAGAAATATAGTGCTCACAGAATCAGATGGCTACATTAAAGACAGATGATGTCTTTCCTCTTTTTGAAAAGGGTTGCTATGCTGGTTGATCAGGGGAATGCTATTGATATAGTTTACCAAGATTTTTAGCAAAATATCTGACAAAATCTTTAATGCTATTTTTGTGGACAAAATGAAGAGATGTATGTTAGCGAATAGTATAGTTAGATTTTGAAGCTGGTTGAATGGTCTGACTCAATAATTTGATGTCAACTTGGAAAGAGATTCCTAGGGAGGTTCCCCACGGACCTGTACTTTATTCTATTCTTTCTAACAAGGTTTTGTTTTGGCTGTTAGTTTCTTTTTCTTGTTGTAGTTTTTCCCACCAATTACTAAGATAAAGGCATAGATGTGTATAACATTTACAGATGATACAAAATGGAATAGGATGCTTTGAGAGTTCATGGATTCCTTCTCATAAGAAGTCTTCAAGGTATAGGCTAGTTTTATGGTCTTTGAGATCCTTTCTATTCTAAGTTTTTCTAGTTTTATAATATGACATTTTTTCTGGTTGTAGGGAATGTTACAACAAATTCTATGTAGAAAAATGGTTTTAAATAGATGTTGGTACCATCTAGATATTGCACAGAATCAAAAGTTCATTTTATACCAGGAAACTATTGATAACTTTTCCCCTCTTTCTATCCCAACTTAAATATGACCAAAAAATACAACATGAGTTGTGAGGTATGAGACAGATTGCCAAGGCTAATATTTGTATTTGGAAACATGGCCTCTGCTGCACAGAGCAGTAGCCTTCTAGCTGCCTCCAACGTTTCTTTTGGCCAGTATTTATCCAAACAGTCCTACTCTTCATTCATTTTTTTACAGTTGAGAGAGAGCTGAGTGTTTTTACATGAACAAACTGGCAGAACACCTTGAAGGGTGCGTCAGTGTTGGGATAAGGAGGATAGTCTGAGATCCTGCTGAATGTCCCCCAAATGTCCCACTCTGGGAAGGTGGGTGAGTGAGCATAACACACTGGGGCTTTGGGGAACAGTAGGGCTGATGTATATTGGCTCAGTTAACAAACATCCCAGTGTTTCATTTACTCTAGGTCATTTGCCAAAGACTCTGGGTCCATCAGAGACACTGAAGGCTCTATTCTACTGAGCTCAGCTCCTTATATTGCAGAAGCTTTGCGTCATTCCAGTGGAAAAAGGTGCGTGATAGACTACCCTTTAGCCCTTCTGGGGAGTAGGATAGAGAGTGCTCCATTCCTTTTGGTCTACTCCTTCAGGTTTTATTCCTGAAAGCATTTGTGTTTTACCTGGTGATCTGTAGGGAGTAACCAGAATTTTTTATGCTATGTGTGTGTGTGTGTGTGCTGATGGTGATAGTGATAGTGGGGAGAGAAGGTATGGGAGAGATAGTAATGATGAAAACTGGAAGCATTCCTAGTGGCCTGATTTGTTGAGGTTGTCTAGTTCTGTCTTTGGTGAAAGGGAGCCTTGAGCTCTTTTAGATCCTTTGAGAATATCTCTGGAGGGCTTAAAGAAGTGTTATGTATGTAATTCTTACCAGATTTTTTTGCCTGAAACATCAGCGTGGGTCAATAACATGAAAAAAAATGTTCAGCCTCAGGGAAATTGCAGTTTATTGGTCATTTTCACTGGACATATTTTCTTTTTACTATTTGCTATTTTTCAGGCTTGTCCTATTTTATACAGACTTTGGATTTATGGGCTCCTGATATTTAGTGTGATTGCTTTTGTGTATCAGAGGATAATGTAATCAGTATATTACAAGAAGCCTTAATGTGATTCTGTCTCCTAACAGAGTTGAATCTTTTTCTGTGTAGGTTCAAGATGACAATTGACTCCTCCTTCTTAGCCTTTGCTAGATCCTCATCCAGATAATATCCTATAAGCATAGGTGTACCACAGCATTTTATACTGATCCTCTGCTCTTTGGTAATCTCATAAACTCCCTTGGATTTAATAACTATTTTTATACTGATGGTTCCCAAATCTACCTCGTCTGCCCTCACTTCTCTACCAACTTCCAGTCTCCTGTTTCCAAAATGCCTTTCAGACATCATGAACTGGATGTGAATTACACATTGTAAATTCAACATGTCCAGAATGGAACCAATTATCTTTTCCCCTAAATTCCACCTTCCCTATTATTTTTGAACATATCACTCGTCTCAAGTTTCTTGGACTCAGCTCAATCCTCAATCCTTCACTGTTTCTCACCTCCCCATTTCTAATCTGTCATCAGGCCCATTAATTTCCCCTTTGCATCATCTCCTGATTATACTGCCACCTTTCCAGTGCAGGTTCCTCATCATTTCACACCTGGACTATTACAGTTCAAGTATCACCCCATTCCAATCGCTCCTCCATTCTATCACCCAAGTGACTTTCCTAAAGTGCAGGTCTAATCATGGCATCTTCCCCTACTCAACAAACTCCAATGGCTCCCTATTGTCTCCAGGATCAAATACTAAATCCTGTTTGGCATTCAAAAATCTTCATAACCGGTAGGTCTTTTTTTACATTTTACTTTCCATAACTTATACTTCAACCCAGCTACCCTGGTCTCCAGGTTATGTCATGAACAAGATATTCTATTTCTCAGCTCCAGACATTTTCTCTGGCTGTCTCCCATTGCTTAGAATGTTCTCTCGTCTCCTCTCTACCTACTGATTTCTCTGACTTCTTTTAAATCTCCATTAATATTCTATCTTTTATATGAATTCTTTCTCAGATCCTCAGTTCTATTTATCTTGTATCTGTCTATTTGTTTGTTGTCTCCTCCATTAGACTGTAAGCTCTTTGAGGGCAGGGACTATCTTTTGCCTCTTTTTGTATCACTAGTCATTAGCACTTATCAGGCACTTAATAAATATTTATTGGCTAACTGAAATAAAAAATGTCAATGTTAGAAGCAACCTCAGAAATGTCCAACTTGTTTTAGAAGAAGTAATTCCCCTACAGTTATCCCGCAAGTATTCATCCAGTCTTGATATGAAGACTTCTACTAAGGGGAAACCATTATCTTCAGAAGCAACCCCATTCTACTTTTGGGCAGTTCTAATTGGAGTGAAATAAGGCTGGGTGCTTGCTCCCATGCTTTTTCTCATCATGTTTTCAGCCATGTTGTCAAATGCCTTCAATGAGGTCAAACATGGAATCAAAATCAGCTATCACATTGATGGTAAATTCTTCAACTTGAAAAGGCTACAAGTCAAAACTAAAGTGGAGGGAATGTTGGCGCATGGTTTTTTTGTTTGCTGATGATTATGCATTAATGTAGCCTCTGAAGCTGAGATGCAACAACATATGGATAAATTTTCTGCTGCTTGTGCTAATTTTGCCTGACAATTAACAGCTCCTCCATCGGCCAGCACCATACCATCCATATGTGGAACCATCAGTTACAGTAAATGGTGATGCTTTGAATCCTGTGGATAAGTTCTCTTACCCTGGCAGTATAATTTTCAGGGATGCCCACATTGATAATGAGTTTGACCTACACATTGCCAAAGCTAACGCAGTGTTTGGGAGACTCCAAAGGAAAGTGTGGGAGAGAAGAGGAATTAGACTGACTAACAAACTGAAGATCTACAGAGCTGTTGTGCTGACCTCACTGTTGTATGGCTGTGAAACCTGGACTGTCTACCAGTGTCATGCCAGGAAATGGAATTGCCTCCATTTGAATTGTCTGAGGAAGTTTAGGAAGATCACCCTGCAGGATAAGATGCCAGACAATGAGATCCTTTTTAAACTAAATTGCCATGCATTCCAACAGAGAATATACAACTCGTTTGGACTGGCCACATTGTTTAATTGGCAAATGTAGACTTGGTAAAAGATTATTTTATGGAGAACTCACACAAGGAAAGGGCTCAAAAAGTAGTCAGAAAAAAGTCACAAAAGTCTCTCAAGAACTTTAGGATTCATTGTATGACATGGGAGACATTAGTACAGAACCACCCAACATAATGTGCCCTTTTCAGAGAAGATGCTGTGCTCTATGAGCAAAGCAAAATTGAATTAGTCCAGAAGAAACATGAGATGCACAAAGTTAGAGAAGCCACCCCAAGTTTCCATAGGGACTATTTGTGTCCTAGCACTCCAAGCTCGTATTGGTCTGATCAGCCATAGTCGGACACACTGTAACTTGACTCTGACATAGTGATTCATTTTGGTCCTATTTGAGAATAAAGGACAACAACCAATCTAAAAATTTGCTTTCTGCCCATACAACCCTTGGTTCTATTTCTGCCTAAACAGTTAATTGCTTCTTTAAAGGAATAATCTCAAGGTCCTTCATTATACTCTCTGTCCTCTTTTTGCATTTTCTCTCAAGTATCATTGTCCTTCTAAAAGTACATACAGTGTTGTAGATAGTTCTCATTAGGGGGAAATGCAGTAGGACTAACACATCTTAAGTCTTAGACAATCAAACAAATCAATCAGTGAACATATATATTAAGTGCCTAACATGTGAACTTTCTATACAGAGAAAAGAAATATTAACTTTTTAGCTGATATAATAATGCACAGTTGAATCATATTAAGTGTACTGCCCATTAAAACATCTAATTTCTGTCTATATCTCTGGCATTCTGTATTTGTATTCTTATTCTCTCATCTAGTGTGTTAGCAATCCTTTCTAGGCTGGTATAATCCACACATTTTGGTGATTACAGAATATATATCTTTATTCCCCATCCTTAAAATCAATCTTGACTAAACTCTACCTTGCCTTCAAATTAAAGTTGTCTATACTTGCTGCTTCCACTTCTCTCCTTTTATCCCCAAAACTTTTGCATTTTAGATTTTACCTTTATCACTGAACAATAAAAAAAAAGTTCTCTTCAAAGTTATCATAGATCCTTTGATTGCCAAATCTGATGGTCTGCTGCATTTGGTACCACCTCCTCCCAGATAATATCTTCTCCTGGGCTTTGTGTAACTTTCCTGATTCACCTACACATTCTCTGACTATTTCAATCTCTATTACCAGTTTATTGTCCACATCATGTCCTCTAAATCATGGGTCTTCTCCTTGTATTTGTCCTGGATCTTCTCTTTTTCTGTATTCTTTCTTAGTAACTTCATCAGATCTTATGATTTTAACTGTCATCTCTACCTAGATTACATATATATATATATATATATATATGTATATGTATATATATGCATGTATACTTAAGTGAGAATGTATATTCACATGGTTGTTGGTTTCCACAGCTTGGATTATGGTCAAGGGGCCAGAAAGAAGAGATGATAGGAGATATAGGAAGAACTGTATCTTTTTAAAAAATATAAATTGGTTGATGGTTTGATCTGTGCTTTATGAAGATTATGTTGAAAGCTATGCAGAGAGTGAACTAGAAAAGAAACTAAAAGCCAGGAAACCTATCAAGAAGATATTACAAGAATACAGGTTAGTGGAAATCAGGGCCTGAAATAAGCTGGTGACCACATGAAAAAGAAGAAGGGAAAGAAAGAAGGAAAAAGGCAAGGAAAGAAGATGAAAGGAAGGAAAGAAGGAAGAAAAGAAAAAAATTAAATGTCTAATATGTGCCAGATACTTTTCCAAGTGCTTTCTAAATATTATCTAATATTATTGCTTAGGCTGGATTTTAAAAGAAATCAAAGTTTTCAAGAGGCAAAGATAAAAAGGGAGACAATTTTAGGCATGAGGGATAGCTAAAACACAGGCATGGAAATAGGAAATGAATTTTTGTCTGTGGGCAAAAACAAATAAGCTGATGTTATATGTGAAAGGCAGTATATTGTGAAAGAAGACTGGAAAGACTGGAAGGACCATATCATGAAGAGCTTTGCCTGATATGAATTTAGATTTTTATCCTACAGGAAACCATTAGACTTTATGGAGTATGGGAAAGTGATAGAGTCTTATGAACCAAAGCAAAAGTAATGAGTCACCCTGAACCACACTAGTAGCTATATGAGTGAGACTCTAATAGATAACAGGAAGAGTGAATGCTATGAATCAAGGCTTGAGTATGACACATATGGAGCAGTGAGTAGAATTACCTTTCTTGAAGTGGAGGATGAATGCCAAGAGTAATGAAAAATACAGATCAACTGCTGGGGTTAGGCTAGATCATAATGGAAGCAGGAAAACTATTCTTAGATGGGTCAGTCCATTGAAGTTTGGATTTTCTTTCTCCCAACATTGTGACATTAAGATCTGAGCCCACAAGGACTTAGGGATTTTATCCTCCCTATTCTATACTCAGTAATTTCTTTTTGTTCTGAGTTCAGCCCTGTAAGGCTTACATCAAATTAGGGAGATCAGGCTTTCCTTTCTCGCAATATTCCGGTTCTTAAGTCCCCTATAATAGCATACTGGGAAATAATCTCTTTATGGTCCATGACTGGGGCCTAAAAATTGAGGTATGAAAAAGATACTAAGTGAATAAATAGGAATCATATGGAACATGTAGCTTATTTCTATAAAGAAAAAGGACTATTAAACATAAAATATTCAAGATTGGTCACGAGCATTTGTTAAGTACCTCCTATATTAAGGGCACTATGCCAAGACTATAAAGACCAAAATACAGTCCCTGATCTCAAGGGGTTCACAGTATTAATTCAGGAGACAACATGCAAGTAACTTTGTACAAACAAAGAAGTAGATGAGATAAAATAAACATAATTTTGAGGTGGCTCAAAAAAGTCTATTTGAAGATTAGATTTTAATTAAGACTTGGAGGAAGCTAGGGAAATCAGGAAGAAAAGAGCAGGAAAATATTCCAGAATGGGAGACAATCAGTAAAAATGTATGGACTCAGAAAGTAGAGTGTCTTGTGGGAGGAACAGCAAGAAACCATTGTATCATAAAGTACATGGTAGTGAATAAAATGTCAGAAAACTGGAAAACTAGAAAGGGGATGGTTAGGAAGACCTCTAAAGTCAAAGGTTTTTATTTTTGATCCCAGAGGAAATAGGAGCTTCTTGAGCTTATTGAATAAAAGAAGTGATATAGGCATACTTATGTTTTAGGAACATCAATTTGACAGCTCTAGAAGATAGACTGGAGTAGGGAGAGGCTCAAGACAGGAAGTCCAACCAATAGGCTATGCACTGGGCCAGTGTGAAGAGATGATGTCCGAGATCAGGATGATAAGAGGATATAAGAGATATATTAGTGGAATGATTGCATCAGAATTCAGCAACAGCTGATAACTATGCTTATAGTTAGTTGGGTTTAATTTTAAACCTCACTAAGACACAAAACAGCTTTTAAATTGCTAATTAGGTCTCTTTATATTTCACTATGAGACTATATTGTCCAGATACTTAGCTGGTGAAAGCCTGCTAAAGAAATGATCAAAGTAGGCCATTCCATCAGTTGCACTAATTTCCCATATACTCAATCTAATCCTGCCATTACTGCCATTTAAACCATTCCAGTAAACCATTCTGACATCACTCAGAAACTTCTACCCCTTTTGAGTTCACAAGATCATTTTCTTAAGGAAAGGAAATATGAAAGTCAGAGGGAACCATAG
Organism: Sminthopsis crassicaudata; assembly: GCF_048593235.1. NCBI lineage: Eukaryota > Metazoa > Chordata > Mammalia > Dasyuromorphia > Dasyuridae > Sminthopsis > Sminthopsis crassicaudata. Next base: position 166,542,850 of record NC_133618.1, read on the forward strand.
ACTCAAATTCAAGTTCACTTACTTATGGCCTCGAGTGTTAGTTGCTAAATGGGCAGAATTGCCACACCATTATAGAGCAGAACCTTGTTCTTTCCCACTCTTGAAGGGAGTCACATTTTGCTCTTTTGAGATCCGTAGACAATTAAAGGACTCCTTGTCAATGAAAATTCTTTATCCCTGCATCAGACATGGCCAGAAGGTGGCCTCAGAGCTCCAATGTGGTTGGCAAGAATCAGGCCAGGAGTGTTTGTAAGTGTTCCAAGGAGAGGCCTCTTATCTCAATCAACCCTTGAGACAGTAGGAAGGAGCAAAGAAATTAGAATGAAAGAAAAATGAGAAAGTTTGATGAAAAAAAGTCACCCTTGGGCTTTAATTTTCTCATCTATAAAATGAAGGGGTTAGAATTGATGGTCTTAGCTCCCTTCCAGCTCAAAATCATCTGCTACTGTGAACTCTGGAGTCAGCATAAATATAAAGATGACGGTGAATGGACATCTCTCTGGTTTTAATTTTCTCACCTGTAAAAATGAGAGGGTCAAACAAGGTGGACTTTCCTAATTCTACTAGCTCCATCAATCTAGATTTTTGTAAGAAAATGTATGAAGGGTGATGAAAGAATAATGTTTTTGAGGTTAGTGAGGAAAAGAGAAAGTAGAAGTCACAGTCCCAAGGGTTTTAGGAGTGAACTAAGTCTGTCATCTGATTATGGAAAGCATTTTAGTGACTTAATTGAAAGAAAAACCACAAGCCCTTGGGAGTAGTAAGACCAGTTGCCTCAAGTGATGGAATTAAAGCCAACAGAGAGAACAGGATAAAGCAAAAATTGAAGTTTTTTTTTTTTTTTTCCTTTCCTCTTGTTTGTTCCTGGCCCCATATGGTTTGGGGAGTGAATTTTGGATGTAGCAATTTCCATGTGGGGAAAAAAATGAAGTAGGCGTTGTCCCCAGAGTGAAGAAATAAGGACATGCTAAATAAGATGTGAGATAATGTCCAAGTAGCCCAGAAGAGGAGAGACTTCTTGTACATACACCTTTTCCACTTCACTGTGGAGAGTGTTGGCAGAGATGAGCACTGCCAAAAACAAAAACAAAAACAAAAAAACCCACTTTATTTTAGTTGAAATTCTTGACTTGTTACAATTCATGGGCGTTTGAGTCTTATCTGATCCTGGACTCTTCTGGGACTTAATTAAATACCTCTGCGTGGGTGAGATTTGGCTTTGCCATTTCTCTTTCTGCCAGGTAATGCAGGAATGCTCCAAGAACAGGTACAAGAATGGGGAGTGAGGATTCCCCCCAACTTAAGTAAGAGATTCCTTCATCCAGATCAGAGAGGCAAGTTGGCCCCCAAGCTGGCTGAGAACCTTTCCTTTCCTTTCAAGGCTGGTGCTGTGTTGCAATGTTTCCTGAGAAGAAGGCAATGTTCCTAATGCTTTTGCCAGCAAAGCGCACGAGAGTGATTTTTGCTCTCCTGGAGACATTCCTTCCTGCAGTTTTGCCAGCAATGTCCTCCCCGCATCCTCTTCTGTTTACTCCCTGCCCAGAGCCCAGATGGATTTTTGAAGATGGCAAAAGTTGCCTGAGCAAGTTGTGTGTGCCCACTCACGTACAAGCGCACGAACACACACGTATGCACGCACTCGTCCTCCAGAGGACCAAGTCAGCAAGCCTCCCCAAGGGCCTGTGTGTGATTTCATCCAAGAGGGACATTCCAGGCCATTCTGCAACCTTTCAAGTCTCTTGTGAAATCTCTGAACTTGAAAGCAGACAAAAGCGCATGCCAGACATTGTCATCAGTGTGCTGGAAGCTCAACCTATTAATCAACCCAGGGTTGTCTCCAATTAGTTTGTGAGATTAACTCATCCTGTCACCTCTAGGAGGGTACAAGGAGTAGTTGTTCCTTCAACTCACATAACCCCAGCTGTCTGACAGGCTCTCGGATGGCGGAAAATTAAGCTCCCCAGAAAGGCTGTCACATCCTCACCTTGTTCCCAAGACCTCTGTTCATGAAGCAGCTCTGACATTACAACGTGGCAAAGGGAAGATGCCAGAAAGAGTTAGGACCAATTTCCACTGAGAGAATATTCCAGTGTTCTAATGGTTATGTGATCTTAACGTGGGCATTCATTCTCTCCAAAAGTGTGAATCCCAAGCCATCCATCCCTCTCTGTTACTCTTTTCCATGCCCTCCTGGAAATCTGAGGGAGGAGAGGATCCTCTCAAAATTCTGGGGACCTTTACCCGGTTCTGAAAGAAATACCCAGGCATTCTGGAAATCACTAAAACAAAATAACAAAAATGTAGATACAAATTGTAATTGTAATTTGCACCAGGTTAAAAGCCAAAGATTGGATGGTTTCCTTCATCTGGGGTAGATTTTATATTTCTCTTCAGACGGCAAGGGTTATCCTATGACTAGGTCTACATAGAGACAGCATAATGTATTGAATTGGTTTGGAGATGCAGGGACCTTGGAAGACATCTGGTCCACCCCCTCATTTTACAGATGCAGAAATTAAGGTCAAGAGAGTTAAGGTGACTTATCAAACATCACATAACTATTGCATCCTCAGTGCTTAGCTCAGTGCCTGGCATATTTAAACATTAATAAATACTTGCTGAGTATTTGACTGATCTATAGAAGATGTCAAAATTCTCTCAAAATGCAAAGAAATCTCTTTCCCTAATTGTTTGGTTGGCTCAGGGTCTATTTAGGGTTTTTTATGCCTGTGACCCTGGGACATATGAGACCATCTCCTCCCTGCTGGACAATTCGTAATAGTGGAGATGGTATTAGAGGTGGTGGTTTGCTTCACAATTAATGGATTGTTTTACATATATCATCTCATTTAATCCTTACAACAATTCTGTGACGTAGTTAGAGCAAGAATCTCATTCCTTCCTGAAACAGAAACCATAGGAAAAAATTAATTATGGAAAACCTACAGGTGTATGCAAGACGCACATGGAGAAAAAGAAATAGGTTTCTTATTTTTTAAATTTTAATTTAACTTAATTTTTAAAAGTTTTTATTTTATAATTATAACTTTTTTTTTCAGTACTTATGCATGGGTAATTTTTTACATTATCCCTTGTACTCACTTCTGTTCTGACTTTTCCCTTCCTTCCCTCTACCCCTTCCCCTAGATACATATTAAATATGTTATAGTATATCCTAGATACAATGTATGTGTGTAGAACCGAATTTCTTGTTGCACAGGAAGAATTGGATTCAGAAGATAAAAATAACCTGGGAAGAAAAACAAGAATGCAAACAGTTTACACTCATTTCCCAGTGTTCCTTCTCTGGGTGTAGCTGATTCTGTCCATCATTGATCAGTTGGAACTGAATTAGATCTTCTTTTTGTCGAAGATATTCACTTCCATCAGAATCCTTACAGATGAGAAAATTGGAGTCTAAGAAGACTGAATGATTTTTTTCGGACCACAAATCCCATTATACAAAACTGGGGGATATTACTAGTGCTTTGTGAACTTCCCACTGCCATTTCTAGAGGCTAACAGAACTGGGTTTTGGCAGATACAGATAACCATTTCTCTGTTTTTGCCCCTGGAAAAGAACAGTTCATTATCAGCCATCTTACTTGATGTCTGGTACAATTGGGGAACCAATGGAGGCAGTTTCTCACTGTCAAACCTAATATGAATCCTTGGCATAAACTCAGTGTCAACATGTAGAATTCTGTGAATTGGATTCAACGAGCATTTATTATGAAGTCAAAAGATGTGAGTTCAGATCCTGTTTCTGCCAATTGTGTAAACTTGGACAAGATAAAAAACTGTTCTGGAATAGACTAGTTGATCAGTGGCATAGGTTAGGTTCACAAGACAAGATAGTGAATAAAAATAGCAATCTAATCTTTGACAAACCCAAAGATCCCAAATTTTGGGATAAGAATTCATTATTTGACAAAAACTGCTGGGAAAACTGGAAATTAGTATGGCAGAAACTAGGCATGGACCCACATTTAACACCACATACTAAGATTAGATCAAAATGGGTCCAAGATTTAGGCATAAAGAACGAAATCATAAATAAATTGGAGGAACATGGGATGGTTTACCTCTCAGACTTGTGGAGGAGGAAGGAGTTTGTGTCCAAGGGAGAACTAGAGACCATTATTGATCACAAAATAGAACATTTTGATTACACCAAATTAAAAAGTTTCTGCACAAACAAAACTAATGCAAACAAGATTAGAAGGGAAGTAACAAATTGGGAAAACATTTTTACAGTTAAGGGTTCTGATAAAGGCCTCATCTCCAAAATATACAGAGAATTGACTTTAATTTATAAGAAATCAAGCCATTCTCCAATTGATAAATGGTCAAAGGATATGAACAGACAATTTTCAGATGATGAAATTAAAACTATTTCCACTCATATGAAAGAGTGTTCCAAATCACTATTGATCAGAGAAATGCAAATTAAGACAACTCTGAGGTATCATTACACACCTGTCAGATTGGCTAAGATGACAGGAACAAATAACGTTGAATGTTGGAGGGGCTGTGGGAAAAATGGGACACTGATGCATTGTTGGTGGAGTTGTGAAAGAATCCAACCATTCTGGAGAGCAATCTGGAATTATGCCCAAAAAGTTATCAAAATGTGCATACCCTTTGACCCAGCCATACTACTACTGGGCTTATACCCCAAGGAACTACTAGAGAAGGGAAAGGGTCCTCTATGTGCCAAAATGTTTGTGGCAGCCCTTTTCATAGTGGCTAGAAGCTGGAAGATGAATGGATGTCCATCAATTGGAGAATGGTTGGGTAAACTATGGTATATGAATGTTATGGAATATTATTGTTCTATAAGAAATGACCAACAGGAGAAATACAGAGAGGCTTGGAGAGACTTACATCAACTGATGCTGAGTGAAACGAGCAGAACCAGAAGATCATTATACACTTCAACAATGATACTGTACGAGGATGTATGCTGATGGAAGTGGATTTCTTCAACATAGAGAAGAACTAATCCAATTCCAATTGATTAATGATGGACAGAACCAGCTACATCCAGAAAAGGAACACTGGGAAATGAATGTAAACTGTTATTTTTACCTTCTGAATCCAATTCTTCCTGTGCAACAAAAAATTCAGTTCTACACACATATATTGTATCTAAATTATACTGTAATATATTTAACATATATAAGACTGCTTGCCATCTGGGGGAGGGGGTTGGGGGAGGAAGGGAAAAAATCTGAATAGAAGTAAGTGCAAGGGATAATGTTGTAAAAAATTACCCATGCATATGTACTGTCAAAAAATGTTATAATTATAAAATAAAATAAAAAATTAAAAAAAAAAAAAAACTGTTCTGGGTCTCAGTTTGTTTATCCCTTCAAGGAAGGTGTTAATACTGTAATGATATCCGAGGTCTCTTCCACTTCTCAATCCTATTGTTCTCAATACAAGCATCTTTGCTTGAGTAAAGCCAGTTTAGGGGGACCTCACTCTAGTAAAGCAGTTTATAAGTATGCAGTGGCTGGTCCTGGGCATCTATCTGGTTGTTTAGGAAGGCTAATAGTTTGCATGATTGAGCATATACTCAGACTCTCTAAGTCTTCTTAACTCAGCACCCAGATGACTTTACTAAGGTCATTTCTTAAAGACTCCTTTTCCTCATTTTTTTAAAATGAAGAGGCTGGATTAGATGGTTTCTTCTGAACTTGAAAATCTATGTTGCTATGATTTTGTCTCATACAAAATGAAAGCCATGTTCCCACTTGTCTCCATATGGAGCATAATTGAGAAATTGTTCAAATTAGATTGCAAACTTACTATTTTTCTGGTCTCTACATGTAAAAGGATAAAAAGTGCCACATCTAATGTCTGTCAAGTAAGGAGCAAATCCCTCTTAATTAGATGCTGTTGAATATAGTATTTGGTATAGTCATATTTGTGTGAATATAGACTTAATTTTTATACATATATTAGTAATTATAGGGGTTTGCTCTTAAGACTAGGAGGGAAAATTTACTTTTCTTGAAAAGTAGATTCACTCTTCACATTTTAATGCAAGTCATGCCATTTCAGTAAATCTTTAATACATGACTCCAGGTATAATGCTAGATATTAAGGATATAAAGATAGAAAATTAGGCAGTCTTCCTTGCCCTCTAGCAGCTTTCATTCTACTGGGGAAAGGGAAGGAATACAGAGTACTACACACACAGATACACACACACACACACACACACACAAACACACTTTCAAGTAAGTAAATACAAAGTGTTTTCTAGAAAGAGAGAGCAAAGAATGACTGAAGAGATGAGGAAATATCTTGTGTAGGATGGGGCATCTGAATCATGTTTTGAAGGAAGCTAGAGATTTCAAATAGCAAATGAGAGAAATGAAAATATTCCTGATTTGAAGGATGACCTTTGACAAGGCAGGAAGGTGAAAAATGTATTGTTGTGTGTGGTCCAGTATGACTAGAACTGAGATTAAATAAAGAGAAGTAATATAAAATAAGTTTATAAAAGTGGGTGTGAGCCAGACAGTATAAGACTTTAAATAGCAGATTGTCTGTTTTGCATTTTATTCTAGAGGAACAGGGAACTACAAGAAATTTTTGAGTAGGGGAATGATATGGCAGCTCTATATTTTAAGACTATCCATTTGGCAGCTCTTTGGAAGAAAACTGTAAGCAGCAATAGTGAGTTCGTGTCCAAAGGAACAATGCCATAATTTGAATGGAAATACTTTCAAGTGTAGTATTTTCTAAGTATCAAAACTTGAAGTACATATCATTCATTAATTCTTATATCTGTCTTCCAGAGCTCACAAAATTTACCCCTAATAGTTGACAGAACTCCTGGTAAGCAAATAAAGAAGGTGAAAATGACCAACTAAGCAGATGATGCAATCTGCAGCATGTTGCAGATTAGAAGGAGACATCTCAGCCTATGAAACATATTTTAGTGAGAGGCTAAAATGTGGCTTGATTTAAAGCTAATGATATCATGTGTCTAGTCACTTAAGATCAAAAGAAGCCTTAACTATAAAATATTGCTAATGAAACCAGAGCAAAGAGGGCAGGCTCCTACTTCAGATGTATGGAAGAGAAATCTCACCATGTCTTACGCCAGAGGGTGTGAGTCAGTCAAACTTCCTGGCAGGGGTGGTCTTTGACACATCAGCTAAGGCATATCCTTACCAGGCATGAACTCAATGAATTTGTCAAGTTCACTTTGTGTCTCTTAAGCTTTTGGGTACACTTGGGCATGGGACAGAAAGGCTCTTCTTTTTTTCTAGACTCAGTAAATTTCAGAGTTTGGGATTATGGTTTGTAGAAAACTAGATATTGTAGGAGAATAGAATTACTCTGATATGTTCACTCTCCAAGTGCAAGTATTTAAGTAGTGTATCCATGAGGGAATATCACTTGTAATCTTCTTCCTGACAGATGATAATAAAGAACTAGTAATATTTGACTCTCCTGTCATTTTCATGAACTGGTGCATTGTGTATTTTAGAAGAAAATATTGAATCCATAGGAAACTTCGATTTTTTAATAAGGTAGCAAGATGGTAGACCAGAAAAACTGTATTCAATCCCCTCTCCTCCCTCTGATATACTTATCATCTGTGGGAATTTGGAGAAGTCGCTCAGCTACCTCATTGTACAAACCATTTAAAGTTCCAAATGATATGTTCTTCCTTCTGGATGTTCAAAGTTTTTTTTTTTTGTTTTTTTTTTAATAAAGAAGAAGAAAAGCAAAAGCAAAATAAAACACCACTGTTCAAAATATGCTTGAGAGGATAAAGATAGGGGTTGGTAGGAGCAGAATATAAAATGATATATAAGCACAAATCTCTTCACAAGTGAAGTAGAAATTCTCAGTCTATCGGGTTTCTTTCTCTCTGTTCTTTGTGAGCAAAATTTCCACTTGAACTCACAGCCACGGCACCAGAGAGGTGCTGAATAACTGTCAGGGTGTCACTCACAGCTCAACCAAAGCACTCACGTTTCCTTTCATTCTTGCCTCTAGTTACTGAAAACATTTGCTAAAAAATTGCTGCTCTGCTCAGGAGCTGTCAAAGGTAATTGTGTTGCACAAAAGTTACCAAGAAGCATGAAATAATATGGTTACCACCTGGAGACTGTGAGTTAATAGAACCTGTCTGATGACCCGCCAAGTCTTACCACATGTGAACATACTATCCTCTGTCTGTAAACCACTATAGCATAAATTTGTGGGGGAGAGGTGGATCAGATGGCTCTTAGGAGCAATTTACATACAAATCCCTATGTAAGAGTCTTAAAGTTCAGTAGCCAGGTCATCAAATCCAGTGAGGTCTGAGGTTTGGGTTGGTTGTATTTCTTTTTTTGGAGGGGGGGGGACATAGTGAGAAGACACAGGGCTGTATGAAGGAACAAAGGCAATGGAAGCCTGCCACAGGAGACAAGAGTTCTATTTTACTGTCTTCATAAGCTATTGATGACAAATGGCCTTGGTGTCTGAGAAAATGAAAATCAAAAGTTCAGAAGGTAAAAAAGGATCCTTGAGGGGCCAATAGTTATATTCTTGCCCCTAGAAAGATCATACCATTCTAGAACAATAGAAGTCTTGTATCTTTGTTCTTTTAATTACTCTATCTTGCCCTGAAAGTCAGTACCACTATTTCACATCTCAAAAATAAAGAGTGGTTATTTTTATTTATGTCTTGGAGGCTCTCCTTCATAATTCCCAGGGTATTAGTGCTATTCTCAGCATGTTGGGGAGAGATTATGAATCTACAGATTCAAAAAATAATCTGGCATGTCAGAAGCCAATCTTTTATAGATGAAAGTAATGTAATAGAAAGAGCACTGCACTTTGAGCTGAGGGAAAGGGAGGAAGATAAGGGAATAAGCAGTTATAAGGTACCTACTCTATACCAAACACATCACAAATATTTCTCTGGCTTGTTGAGTCAGAGCACTTGAGTTTGCAGCAGGCTCAAACACATATAAATTTGAGCAAGTCAAATCATCACTCTGTGCTTCAGTTTCCTTCTCTATGAAATGAGGAAGTTATACTAGATGAGCTTGAAGATCCCTTCCCAGTCTGACTTAGGTGATCTAATACCAGATGAACATGAAGATCTCTTCCCAATCTGGCTTAGCTGATCTAATACTAGATAAGCATGAAGATCCTTTCCCAGCTTGACTTAAATGATCTAATACTAAATGAGCATGAAGATGTTTTCCCAGTTTGACTTAGTTGAATTAATTATTCAAAGGCTACCAAAACTTGAAGATAGATGATTTTTCATCTGAAGGTGTCCTATTAGATGCCTCTTTAATCCAGGTCACACCTCTACTTATTGTTCTTAAATTAGACAATTATCAGTAAGAAGTATTTACCAGGCATCTAGCTGGTAAAGTAGATATAGCACTAGCCCTGAAGTCAGGAGGACCTGAGTTCAAATGTGCTCTCAGATACTTAACACATCCTTGCTGTGTGACCCTGGGCAAGTCACAACTGGAATTGCCTCAGCAAAAAAAAAAAAAAAAAAAAAAAACAAAGTAAAAAAAATTAAATATTTACAAATCTTTTCATAATATAACTAATCTCCCTGATTGATTAATTTTTATTTTTATTTTTTATTTTTTTGGATTAATTTTTAAAGTCCAAATGTCTCTGTACTGGTTTTTCTTTAAGTGAAACTCCTGCTTATATTTGTATCATAAAGTTTTTCTATCTACTTGGCACAGTATGGTATAACCATGCCTTTGTTAAGAGTCAATGAGACAAAAAATATTTGAATAAAATTATGTTTGATCATAAACTTGTTCATTTTACTCTAGGTTAGCTTAATTGTAAGTTTATACATCCTATATCATCAACTATAGAAAGAATAACATATTTTTTGGTCAGCATAAAATGTTGATCAAGAAGAAAGAAAGATCTATTCCCATATGGATATAGTCCTAACATAAAAAAAGTAAATGTATTCCTGTTTCATTTATTTGTCAAAGAAAGAAGGCACTTCAGAAGAGAGAGATAAGAAAAAGCATCTCTTTCACTTCTTTGCAGATGTGGGGGCCAGTGAGTGCAAAACATTGTCTAGATCATCAACAATAACAACTTTCCTGTCATTGCTTGTGAATGTACTATTCTGCTGCATGTGAAAATATATGTTAAATATAATTTAAATTAATCAGCATATAGTATATATGGTAGTATATACTATATACTGATTAATTTCAATTATAATCAAGTATAATATATATGCTTTATATATATAATAGTATAGTACATAAACAGTATATATATATACACACTAACATATATATACAGTATAATTATAGTTCATAGTGTAATTAAACATTTATGATGAAGATATATAATATATAAATATATTGCATACATTATATCTAATTATATATATATACATATATAACTAATTATATTAACTTTTATATTGATTTTTTTAAAAGGGGTCTTAACATGGCCAAATGGAAGAATAGTTCAGATGGAAACACTATCAGCACCAAAAAAAAAGAGAGAAGAGACATTTTTATACTAGCACAAAAATTTGATGTAATTGAATGACATGAACAATGTCATGGTGTAGAGGGCTGAAACTCTGAAATGATGTGCTTGAATCAGACGGCAGACCACTTAAGGCTAATTACCTATTTGATGTGAGACAATGGCTATATATTTACATATATATTTACAATGGCTATATATTTATATATATTTAGATAATATGGTAATGTGATGGCTCTCCTCATGATTGGCGCTTGCTGAATGTTTGATGGTGAGGTAATCATAGGCAAGAATTGGAGGGCAGAGAGAGAGGTCAGAGTCACTTGGCTGCAGGACGAGGAAGAGAGAAGCTGGAGACTCCAGACTCCAGAATTCAGGATACATTTGTGGCAAGCCATGTGTCAGCTTGCTTGCCTCCTTCACTTCTCCCCCTAAAGACCAATAACTTTGATTGATCCTGACTCTGACTGATCCTAAGGCCTTCCAGGGAGCTAGCCCGGATATTATATCATGGTAACTCCAAAATAGGGTGAGATGTTGGAATTCATGATAGAGGTTTTTTCAAAAAAACATATATATGAAATAACAGAAAAAGACAGTTAAATTCTACAAAGAAATGATTAGAAGGGGAGTTTCTTTCAATTGTAGGAATTAAAAAAAAATGCAATCAATAGACATTCCTCTTAACAAAGCATCCATTCAAGGAGAAGCTTCAAGTTTATTTAACACAGTGAAAGAAAATAGAAATTAAATGGATAATGAATAAACTTTTACTGTTAGTGTTGGTTGGTTCAGATGCTTGAAAAATCAAATTCAATTGCATAATATTGAAATTGCTGAAGAGATGAGCAATACAGAAGAGAATGTAACAGCTACATATTCTGTTGTTTTGAAGTCAATGCAGGAGAAGATGGATACTGATTGACACATCTTTAATATGGATGAAAAAGCCTTCTAACTGAAAAAAATGCTTCTTAGAACTTAAATTTCTAAGAAAGAAAAAAACTCAACTTGATTGAAAATATCTAACAATATTCTGACAATTTTATTGGAAGGTAATACAGACAGAGATTTTAAATTAAAACCAATGCTTAGCAGGCTTGAAATTCTCACACACTGAAAGACTGAAACCATCAATTGCTTCCAGTTCTTGGTGATCAAATAAAAGAGCATGGGCAACTAAAGCTAATTTCAAACACTAGTTTTCAAGTTCTTTTAACCCACCTGTTGAAAAATTTTACAAGGACAAAAATATCACGTTTAAAGAATTACTGATTTTAAATAATACCCCAGGTCATCAAGCTACACTTGATTCATCATGTGAGAATGTGTGTGCAAACTGGCTGAAATGTGGATAAAGCAATTTGTTTCTACTAGTGAATGTATGAAGATGTAAAGAAAGAGAAAACAATTCCATTTCCATTGCTAATATATTTTATCCAACAGTAAAAACTTTTTTGGGATCATATTGTTAATGTAGGCTTGTATTATATTTGTTATATTTAGTTTTGTTGTTCAATTGTTTTTCAGTTATATGTGACTCTTCATGACTCCATTTGGGATTTTCTTGTAAAAAATACTGGAGTGGTTTACTGTTTCCATCTTCAGCTCATTTTACAGATGAAGAAATTGAGGCAAATGGGGTTAATTGGCTTATCCAGGGTTTCAAACTAGCAAGTGTCTAAGGCCAGATATGAACTCAGGAAGATCATTCACTATCCACTATACTGCTTAGTTGCCCCATACTTATGTATGATATTCTGTAATTTTTAAAAAAAAATATTGCTTTCTATAATTATTATTTTCTTTGCAATAAAGTTAAATAAGATATAGACTTTTTCTTATCCTTTGCTGCTATGTTATTTTACTAGAATTAATTGCTATATTTGGCATATAGTTATAATTTCAAATAGTGGGAAATCAAATAATATAGTTGAGGAGACAGGCTTTCTTTTAAGGCTACTATGAATTGGCTACTTTATTTGGAGTATGAATACTTGGACTCAAAGCCTGATACCAGGTTTGCTGCATATATGACTTTAAATAAGTCATTTAACATGCTCCTTATCCATTAAATGAAGTGGTTGGATTAAAAGATAATTTCTGAGGTTCATTTTAGCTCTAAATCTATATGCATATTTTATATGTATGTGCATATTTGCCATTTCATATATGTGCATAAATATTAAATAAATACATAAAATATTATATTGCAAATATTTAAATGTACATGCATAATACATACACATAATTGTTGGAATACACATATACATACACAGATGTATGTGTATGTGTATATTTATATCTCTGGTTAATACCATAGTGGTTCAACAGCTCCAGGAATAGGCCATATTAGATCTAAGAAAAATTATGTGCCAAATTAGATATTGGGCTTATACAAAATATATGCATTATATTAAAATATTTATAGTAGCTAAGAATTGGACTACCACAATATGAGGAAGCTAAGAAGAAAACAAATCCAAATTCTGTTGAATTGAAATGATCAAGTTTGGTCCTTAATATTTAATACCCCCTTTCCTTATGGGTACAGAACACTGCATATCATGTTGGACTTAATTGGCATGTTGTCTAGTTTTACTAGACTATTTTTTTCAATTTTATTCTTTTATTTTTTACAGTGACTATCCCTGTGAGGATCCAAGAAGAGAATATTTGGAAATCAAAGTAATGTTTAAAAAAGTTATCAATAAAATTTAAAAGCCATATTAGGTCGGTCTTAATAGTAGAAACCACACTGATGGAGTGGTATGTGTATTTGAAAGGAAGAAAGAATAATAGGATATGAACCCCATTTGAAAGAAAAACTGGGGGTGGGGTAGATATGGGTATTTTTATTTCTGAAAGCACATGCAGAGCCAAATAGGCTTATTTGATAGTCCTTTATTCTGGAGAATGAACGTATGCCTCTGTCTTTGAACTTCAGTTCAAAGCTTCCTGCTCTGTTTAAAAAGAAGAAAAAATCTTTCATAGCCTCCAGTCATTTTATTTCACAGAAATCATATACCTCCTTCCTAACTGTCCTCCGGTACCTGTCACGTGGGTCTCTCTGTCCTCCCTGGTCTAGCTTCTGCCTCCTGTGTCTGTCTGACAGTCTGTCTCTCTGAGGCCTTGTCTAATCCCCCAATGGATGAACACATCCCTTTCTGTCTCTTACTATGTCCCCACTTATTACTTCTCCTCCTCAACCCACTCCTCCATCTCTCCCACTACACACTTTGCTTCTGTTGCTTCCTGATTCCTATTTCCCTCAGCTGCCCTGTCCTGGTTTCCACTGTAAAACATCTGGGAGGACCCTAGGCAGGGAAAGTGTTCACCAGAGGTGACCCTGCACCTCTCTCACTGATGTCTCCTTTGATCTCAGGAGATTATGAAAGAAAAGTGTGAAAAAAATGTAGCTGCTAGAAAAAAAAAAATCTTTGTGATTTATACCATCATTACCTCGTAGGGTTAGAAACAAGGACCTATTTATTCTAATAAACCAAGAATCCTCTGGCTCTCCCCAGTGTTTTTTCCCTTGCTTTGCCAAACGTTTTCTCCCCCTGTGGTAACTGGGAGGACAGCACTTTGCTCAGGGATTTTATTCCACATGGAATGTTAAGAGAGTTCAGATGCTGAGACAGGTCATGGCAGTGGGGGTGGGGAGAGGTGTGAGCTTATCCAGATCTATGTCTAAGGCAGGACTGTTTTTAAGTTGACACAGTGCTAAATAAAAAGCACCTTTCTTTGATCTCAGTGACTTCCTGGGTAGACTGTCTGATTAGATAAAGATCACGTATCCCCCATCCCTTAGGAAGCTGTAACCTTAGCTTGGCTGCAACTGCTTGTCCCATGCCCCTCTGTTTCCCTCTCACTCTCTGTCTGTGTCTCTCCCCTTGTTTTCAGTTTTTCTTCTTTCAATGTGGGTAGGAAAATGAAGGTTGCAGAACCAGAGCATCGCACTAATCCTCAGAGAAGACATTGGGTAGACTGGTGAAAAATGGAACAATAGATTTGAGAGGCTCAAATGGACTTCATCTGGTTCTGGGCATCAAAGGAAAATCAGTCTCTTCCTGCAATATGGTTAAGCCCTCAGGATGCTATGAAACAAATTGGTGGGTAGGAGGAGAGGGAAAATGAGCCCCTCAACTGGGTACTTTAACAGAGAAAAGTCAGGCAAGGGGAGGGAGGGAAGAAATGTGTTTCCTAGGACTGCTTGTAGCACTTAGTATTAACCCAGGCACCCAGTGGATGCCCTATAAACATTAATTGAGGATGATGAGCTGCCTCATATGGTTGGACCATATGTGTTTTAGAAAGGTGACTTAGAAAACTGGTTAGAAATAATGAGCTTTTGAGTCCCAAATCATTTAGCTGATGAGACCTTAAATGGCACTTATAAAAGCCAGGATTCTAGGGGCTCCTTTATTATTTTCTTCTTTAGACCCAAGCATCAGTCAATCAATAAAATATTTATTAAGCACTTATGATGTACTTGGAAACTAGAAAAATATAATTCAAGGCTTCTACCAGTTTTCCAGCTAAATTACTCTCATGTTTGGCTAAACAGAAAACAAATACCTGTTTTCAACTTTTATTTGCCTCTAAGAATTTGAAGGTAAATGGGATGGATGCCTTTCTGCCCTTCAGTTCCTTTTTTTTCTCTCCTTTCTGCCCTAAGACTCAGAGATTCAAGATTGTTAGCCCTCAAGTGGTATACATATCTGTTAGTAACTTAACAAAATTAGAGGCTACAGTAGTTCCTGCCCTCAGGGCATTTATAATCTAATTGGGGGAAATAAACTACTAAGAGAACAATACAGTACAAGATAGTATTTAATCAAGAAGACAGTCTATAATCATGCTAAGTGGTAAAATTGCAATTCATATAATGGGAGGTTTGAGAAGAGAGAGACTAATGTGGGTAGAGCTTGGAGTAGCTGGGAGAAACTTCATGGAAGAAGTGGGCTTTGAGCTAGGTCTTTGCTCTAACTTCCCATTTCATCTTTTATTTCCGTGATGTTGAAGCTACTTCTTAAAAACCTCCATGCAAATTGTCAGCTTTTTTTTTTTTTCTTTTAAATTTTAAATGTTGTTGAAGTGATGGCTCCCTATTACCCCTTCTGCTATACACACTCATATGTTTGGTCATGGTTGGGCTATTCATTTAAAGTGGAGTTCTTATAATGCCATAAATAGTGAAATTTTCTCCTGTTCTGCAGTAACGCCCAAAGCCTATTGCTGCTCAAATATCACTGTATCCTCTCTTGTTCCCTCTCTTTAAAAGCCTAGTTCTGACTGAGTCCATTGCAGAGAAGCAAGAAGGAAACTAATTTCAGAAGGAAGGGACCAGTAGCAGCATTCTGGGCTTCTTTTGAGCATCCTTAACCTCTGTAAGTTAAACCCTCTGGTTTGCCAAGGGGTGAATGGAATCTATCATGCTCCGTGCCATTAGGATTAGATGGCCTCCTCAAAACAGGCCAGGAAAATACATTCTCAGGATGCCAGACCCCTAAACAGAAATTCCAGATGTATTAGACCATGCTTGCTTTGTTCCTTCCTTGAAAAATACAGAGTGCAGTTACTCTACAGACCGCCAGGTATAAAGGACCAATTGCACCAGGAGATAGCCCTAACTTTGCCTCTTTGAAGAGAAGTATAAATTTCATTGTGGGCTGGCAGAGTCACATTTTAGCAACTCATCACTGCAGTCAAAGGGGAAACTATAAAACTCTGGAAAATGGCCCTCTAAGAGTTGTCTTGCTAGCAAATATTTGAGTTGGACAAGGTGGGGAAGGGTATGTGGAATTACTCTTTAAACCTTTCAACCTCCTGTTTTGCTGTCACCTGTCTTTTCTATGTAACTCAAATCTGAGCCAGACTTTACTTTCTCCTATCTCTCTCATGGGGGAGTGTTCTCTGTTAGGATTAAGGGAAGATCAGATCTCAACCCTTGGCCTCTGTTAAACCCAAACATGATGTGTATCAGGAGCACCTGCCTTACAATGCCTCTGTCTTATTTAGCTTCCAGTTTCTGACTGGAACTAGAAACACCTGGGGATGGGCAGATGACTTCAGGGAAATCTGTTTCTGTGGTTTTTTTTTTTCTAGCTTTGAGGGAAAGATCTTTTATAGTTCAGTTTTTATGAATTTTCTAAACTTTTTTTTTCTCTCCAGGGGAAAAAGTTGTTGAGTGTATTTCAGGATAGAACTTTAATGTCTGTTGAAATTTTGGCTATTAGAAGAAGAGAAGAGAAGGGAAGGGCATAGAATGCCTATTATGTGCCAGACACTGTGCTAAGTACTTTTACAAATATTATCTTATTTGGTTATAAAAAGTGAGGGAGGGGAATCAATAAGTGCTAATTAATTTTCAGACAGAATTCACTTGAATTCTTAAGGTTCATAGAAAAGGATAAAGTTTGCTTTTTCTTCTGTGATAATTTTTTGTTGTGATTTGGTTTTGATCACAACAACCAAGTATGGCCTCTGGATATAAACCATTGAAGTAATGGT
This sequence comes from Sminthopsis crassicaudata, assembly GCF_048593235.1. Classification (NCBI taxonomy): domain Eukaryota; kingdom Metazoa; phylum Chordata; class Mammalia; order Dasyuromorphia; family Dasyuridae; genus Sminthopsis; species Sminthopsis crassicaudata. Next base: position 166,559,881 of record NC_133618.1, read on the forward strand.
AGTGAGTGAATGAGGAACTTATGGGAAAAACAAAATAAATTCATAGAGAAATGACCATGGTGTCAGAGACAGTGATCCATATCAATTGACATGGTCTATGACAGTGGTCCAATGTCCAGTTCAGCAAATTATAATAACTGAAAAATGCTAAAACTTTATCTTTTTAGAGCTATTTGCAAATTGTGAAGCATTTTCCTAGCATTAATTTGTTCTTTATAGTAGCCCAAAGAAGGAGACAAGAAAAATCTTAAAATATCTGTAGTATGTGCTCTGACCTTACTTTCCTAGAATTAGGTGAGCTACAATTCTCCCTCAATATCCTAGGGGTTACACACCTGTAAGATTGACTTGAATGACAGGGAAAGGTAATGCAGAATGTTGGAGGGGATGTAGAAAAACAGGGACACTGATACATGGTTGGTGGAATTGTGAACACATCCAGCCATTCTAGAGAACATTTTGAAACTATGCTCAAAAAGTTGTCAAACTGTGCATACCATTTGATCCAGCAGTGCTACTACTGGGCTTATATCCCAAGAGATACTAAAGAAGGGAAAGGACTGTATATGCAAGAATGTTTGTGGCAGCCCTCTTTGTGTGGCAAGAAACTGGAAACTGAGTAGATGCCCATCAATTGGAGATTGGCTGAATAAATTGTGGTATATGAAAGTTATGGAATATTATTGTTTGTTAAGAAATGACCAACAGGATGATTTCAGAAAGGCCTGGAGAGACTGATGCTGAGTGAAATGAGCAGGACCAGGAGATCGTTGCATACTTTAACAACAATACTATATGATGATCAATTCTGGTGGACGTGGCCATTTTCAACAATGAAATGAACCAAATCAGCTTCTATAGAGCAGTAATGAAGAGAACCAGCTACACCCAGTGAAAGAACTCTGGGAGATGACTATGAACCACTATATAGAATTCCCAATCCCTCTATTTTTGTCCACCTGCATTTTTTATTTCCCTCACAGGCTAATTGTACATTGTTTCAAAGCCCTATTCTTTTTGTACAGCAAAATAACTGTATGGACATGTATACATATATTGTATTTAATTTATACTTTAACATATTTAACATGTATTGGTCAACCTGCCATCTGGGGAGGGGGGAAAGAAGGGAAAAATTAGAACAAAAGGTTTGGCAATTGTCAATGATATAAAATTAGCCATGTATATATCTGGTAAATAAAAACTATTAATAAAAAAATTATCCTAGGCAGTACCAAGGCTTTGGGAGTGATTTGAAATGGGAATTCCAATTCCAATTCCAAACTAGTCTCACTTCTATTAATTGCCTCAGGTCCATTTAACTATCAAACACTAATTAGCTTTTATAATGGAATTTTTACTTTGAAGACATAAAAAGTACCCAAATACCAAAAATATCTGGCATAGACTTCAATTACTGATCTTCTGGTCTATTGCTATTTTAATCTTTCAGAGTCATAGCTATCTATAATATTCTTCACCTAAATAGAAAATATCAAACAATACAGCCTATATTCACTGGCCACATGTTGACCTTTGCACCCAAGCCTGAACAGCATTATTTCTCTTTTGTCACCAAAACACAGGCTTACAGAAGGAGTTAGACCAAATGCATTCATATATACAAACATACATACATAAGGATTGCCCTAGGTTGGATTTACTAGTGACTTTTGAATGTGTCCCAATTCTTTTTCTACAGCCAATCAAAGAGTCTCTCCTTCCTTCACTATGTGGCTAGTGGGCCAAGACCAAATACAGAATATCCGCATGTGCCCCAAAGTCTCACATAGGGATGATATTAGCTAAGCATTCTGCACATGGGCTGTTAAGCACTTCCAGCCAGATACTATCCTAAACATTGGGAATACAAATAGAAACACATTTTTGCTAATCAAGGAGCTTATAATCTAATTAAGAAAGATAGCACAGCACTTAAAAACTCCTAACATATGGAGTATATGAAATAGGACAAAAGATATATGATGGAGAAGGAAGTCCAGGGAGTCAGAATACCTTGGGCCCTTTCTTAAAATAGAGATTCTAGAAGAAACTGACCAATCAAGAGGAAGGAGCCACATAGGCAGAGGGATCTTCCAGAGTGAGAAGCTTGCTGAAGATAGTCATATTCCAGGGTGAGATGGTTGATGGTGATTGATGGGGAAAGAAGGTTGAAGAATCAAGAACAGAGCCCAGAGAAGCATGAAGGAGTGACATAAATTTTACATGAAGAACCTAAGCCCCAAAGAGAATAAGTGCTTTTTAAGATCACACAATGAGTTTGTGGAAAATCATAACTAAAGCTAGGGTTTCTGACTCTCAGGATTCTACTCATTCCTTTAACTCAAGCAAGAGCTTCTTTGTTGTTATTACCCTCTGCCCTTAATGTAATGGAAATGCCTCATAATTGATGAAACAGCAGAATTTGGGAAATCCTGAGAACTCCTAGCTTTGAAACTCCTTCCTCTGTTTCCCTGGATCAATGTACATATTCAATTCATGGCCTGAGCCCCATTTACTACTATATTCTGTTCCTATTTTGTCCAAGAGTCACCAATCCAATAACAACAGTGTTTAAGATATAAAAATGTAAATTATAAGAGAAAATAAAATAGTGCAATCATTTTGCTCCCTTCCACTCTCCTCTCCTAACACTATCGAAAAATTTATGAAGAATTGGGGAAACTGGGCATACAGGATGAAGAGATTGCTATGATTCTCCCATGTCCTCTGAACATATTCTTAGTGGTGAAGGTCTACTTTTCTTTCAAGGCAGGCTTGGATTTGCTGAAGGCATCCAGCTTCATCCAGGCTCTAAGATCATAAGGATTTTGTTAGATCTGCCAGATTTGGAAATGTCATGGCAATACTGGTCTGTGTACCATGCTTTTTGTTTCTCTACCCCATCTATAGCTTGCTTCTCTGTTTTTTCTTATTCTAGAAGATCTAGCACCCTCATTTGTCTTTCTTCTGTCACCACTCTTATGTCGCTCCCTGCTCACAGTTGCTCAAGATGACTGACTCCCCCTTCTCCATTCATTTTCATGTCTTTTAAAAATTATTTTTCCAAATTAATTTCACCTGGTGCAGGCTTGTTCTTCAAAAGCAAATGCCTCTGCAAACATGACATCCTGGAACTTTTTCCAAAGAACAGCAGCTTTCTTGACTCATTTAAAACTGTAAATAATAGTTGTGCTCCTGTGTTGAATATAAAGTCCTGTTCATGGGTGAGAGTCTTACAGGGTAGTCAGGAATCAGTAGAGGGAGTCCCTACACAGATGGCATAGAGATCTAATAGGATATTAGCATATCCCCAGAACCTAGCATAATGCTTTGGATATAGTAGAAGCCTAATAAATATGTCTGGTCCTTTTGCCATTCATGATCTAGTGTCCAGTTTTAGTCCCTGAATATCAAGTCCATTGGGTTAGGGGGTAAAAGGATTTAATCAAGAGATTTGTAGATGGTCCCCAAAGACCTTTTTAGTAGCACAATATGAAATGACCTATGGTGAAGTCCCATACTACTTAAACTTTGAACCCAGAAAGTAGCTAATCTGATTTGCAGATGCTCACCATACCAATAAAATTTGCTAATGGTTTGATTTCAGAATGCTTGAAAAGTCAGGATGCATCTCCCCCTCCCCAACACCACTATTTTCTGACTGATGCTTAAAACTTTAACAAGGGAAAAAGTCTTTCTTTCATTTCATACTTGAGATAGAAGCCAGGGAGAAGCAGAACATTGACTTACATTTATACTAAGGTATAATGGCTTCCCACAGGAAGGGTAGAGTTGAGGAGAATTTGGGGTTCCAAAAAAGACACAGGTTTTATAGTTTTGTTTAACAATATTATTTATAGTTTTGTCTAGTAGTATTATTTTCAAACATTATACATTTAATTCAATGCTTACAGTAATATAGGCAGTGAATAAATTATTTTTTTAATGAGGAAACTAAGTTTCTAGGGGAGTTTTTGATTATTACATATCTAATAAGAGAAAATCTGAAATTTAAATCACATTTTCTAGCTCCAAATTCCAGACTCTTCCTATCTATACCAGCATACTCCAAAGTCAAAACTGATGGAGAAAGACAGAAATAGAGGAGAAAAAGACATTATATAATATAGAAGAAAGCAGGGGATAGGAGGCATTAACTGATCAAGAGAAATATTCTTAAGTATTCTCATTCATGTATTCTCACTGATGTTTTTGGCATAGATAATATTTTTATAGGATCATAGATCTAGACATGGAAGAAACAATAGAGATTATTTTGCCCCAACCTCTTATTTTGCAAATGAGGAGCCAAAAATCAAAAGAATTCAAGTGACTTGTTCAAAATAAGTGACTGAGTCAGAATTTGAACTTAGATTTTGTGCTTCCAAGTTCAGTGTTCTTTTCACTAAATCACAGCTGTCTCCCATCTTGCATAGATGGGGTTTATTAAGCTCCTCCTGTTTATTCCAGTAGTGAATTAACTACTATGGAGATCATCAGATCATCTCTTGAAAATTTATAGGAACATTGAAAAATAATATTGAAAAAATTGAAAAAAATTGAAAAAAATATAGTCCAAACCTCTCATTTTACAGATGAAGAAATAGGAAGCCAGAGGAACTGAGTAACTTTTCCATTGTCATCCAGGTTATAAGGGTTTCCAGGAGTCAAACCCGGGTCTTTCTGTTCAAAGTCCTGCCACTATTCATTATACCTTAGGGACCTTGAACATCATCTTGTTGTAGAATCATAAATTTGGAGCTTAAAGGCCATCTGGTTCATTGGGTTCTGGGCTAGGAAAAAAAAGTGGATCTAATTAGGAGATATGTATTTAGCCAACTGGTCCAGTCCAGCCTTTTCATTTTATAGAGAATAAAGGAGAACTCAAAACACTGGAGCCACTGGCCCAAGATTACAGAACTAGTTGATATTAATTTGGCCTAAGCAACTTATCCATGCTCACAAAGCTAGTAAGTAGCAGAGCCATGACTGGAATTGAATAAGCAATTCTAATTACCAAGTCCTCAGATAGAATCCACCAACCAAAATCTGCTGCTAACTAAAGTAAGCTTATTATGAAGCATGAATCCAATCAGATTATCTGTTCTGTTAGTCTCTTCATGAGGCAGCCTTTTTTTAATTTTTATTTTATTTATTTATTTTTTTAGCATAAGTTGAACATGATAGTTGATGTGAGGCATGAAAGTATTTCTCAAGGATCTTTTTTCTTTCTCTCCCCCCCCCCCATTGGAAACACAAAACAATCACACCCAAACTGCTCTCTCTGTGACTACTAGTGATAAAATTCTGAGGTTTCTGCCTTTATCATCTCTACAATTAAGAATGTAAAGTTTAGTCTGTTAGGACTTCTTCCTCATATTTATTTTTTTATGTTTTTCCTGACTCCTGTGTTTGTAAGTTAACTTTTCTATCAGCTCTGGTCTTTTTATCAGGAATACTTGAAAGTACTCTATTTTGTCAAAAATCCATTTCCCCCTGTAGAATAATATTCAATTTTGCTGGTTAGTTTATTTTTGGTTATAACTCTAAAGTCTTTGCCTTCTGAAGGCAATCCTATGATATTCTGAAATATCATAATCTAATATCTAATATTCCTGCTCTTTTATAGTGATATGTGCTAAATTTTATGTGGTATTCACAATGACTCCTTGGTACTTTTTTTTTTCTGACTGCTTGCAGTATTTTTCCTTTAACTTAGGAACTCTGGATTTTGCCTATAATACTACTAGAAGTTTTTATTTTGGGATTTCTTTCGGGAGGTGACCAGTGGATTCTTTTGGTTTTTACTTTGTCACTTGGTTCTCAAATATCTGAACAGCTTTCTTTTTTGATTTCTTAAAATATGATGTATAGACTTTGTTGTTGATGATGATGATGACTTTCAGGTAGCCTAATAATTCTTAAATTATTTTTCCTCAATCTTCAGAGATTCTTAAATTATTTCTTCTCAGTCTGTTTTCTAGGTCAGTTGTTTTTTCCTATGAGGCAGTTCATACTTTCTTCTCTTTTCCCAGTTTTTTTTTTTAATTTGTTTTATTATTTTTGATATCTCATGGAGTCATTAGCTTTCATAAGATCATAAGCTCTTTGAGTGCAGGGATAAATCTTTGTTGAATGAATAAATCTGATCAATTCCAATTTTTAAGAAGTTATTTTTTTCAGTTAAATCTTGTATCCTCTATTCTAGACTGCTAATTCATTTTTTATGTTTATTTCCCAGCTCTTGTTTCTTTATCATTCTCTCTATTGTTTTTTTTCATTAGTAGTTTGTTTTTTCCTCAATTAATATGTCAAGAAAAATTAGTATTTTGTTTTTCCTCAATATGTCAAGAAAAATTTTAGCATTCATTTTTACATGATTTTAAGTTCCAAGTTTTTCTCTCTTTTTCCCATATTGGTCCAATTTTCCATATTGGTCACAGTTGTGAAAGAAGCAACATAAAAAGACACAGGAAAGAATAAAGTTAGTTTAAAAAATATTCAGAGTCCATCAGTTCTTTATCTGCTTATGGATAGCATTTTCTTCATGAGTACTTTGTTCTTGTCTTGGATCATTGTGTTGCTGAGAAGAGCTGAGTCAGTTATATTAATCATTACAGAATGTTGTTGTGTATAATATTTTCTCGTTTCTGCTCATTTCACTTTGCATCAGTTTGTACAAGTTTTTCCAGGTTTTCCTAAAAACCCTGGAAAGTTCATTATGACATCCTGCAGAATAGTATTCCATTACAGTCATATATCACATTCAGCCATTACCCAATTTCCTCATACTCTCTCAATTTCTACTATTTTGCCACTACAAAAAGAACTGTATAAATATTTTTGCAGAAGTTGATACTTTCCCCTTTTTAATAATCTCTTTGGCTTACAGACCAAGTAGTGGTATTGTTGGGTGTATACACTTTGGTGGATCATTGGGCATAGTTCAAAATTGCTCTCCAGAATGATTGGATCAGTTCACCACTTCACTAACTGTGCATTAGTGTCCCAGTTTTTCCACATCTTCTCTAGCATCATTTTCCTTTTCTGTCATAATGGCCATTTTAATAGGTGTGAGATGGTATCTAAAAGTTATTTTTATTTACTTTTCTCTAATCCAAAGTGAATTAGTGTACTTTTCACATTCCTATACCTATAGCTTTGATTTCTTTATCTGAAAACTGCCATTCATATTTTTTGATCATTTCTCAATTGGAGAATGGCTTGTGTTCTTAAAAATTTGACTCACTTCTCTATATATTTGAGAAATAAGGCTTTTATAAAAGACAAATCTTTACTTGCTGTAAAAAAATGTTTTCCAGTTTTTGGTTTTCCTTCTAATCTTAGTGGCATTGGCTTTGTTTATACAAAAGCTGTTTAATTTAACATAATCAAAATTATCTATTTTGTAAAGTTCTCTATCTCTTGTCTGATCATGAATTTTCCCTCTTCCCATGGATTTGACAGATAAACTATCCCTTGCTCTACTAGTTTGCTTATAGTATCACCCTTTATGTTTAAATCACATTTTGAATTTATCTTGATATATGGTATGAAATATTGTAGTGTTCTTATGCAGTTTTAAAGTCATTTTTTTAGCTCTTTCTTTAATTATTGGTTTAACTCTTCTAGGGATTCTTGCTACATATCTACATATGCATCTAAGCTACATATATCTTTGAGACTTTGTTTTTATTAAGTATCTAGAACATAAGGCATTCTGCTAGGTGCTGGCTATTCAAAGTAAAATGGCAACAAAAACAACAAACAGTATATGCCCTCAAGAGGCTTATAAGTACCTTCAAGATGGTTTGAAGAGGGAGAGATCAGTACTAACAAGGGAGATGAGGAAAGTCTTCTAGAAAGTGTTAAGTAAGTTGATTCTTGAAAGAAGTTAAGGATTGGAAGAGAGCAGAGGAGTTCATTTACTACATGAGGAAGCCTGGTGGGGAAGGAACAAAGGCTGGAGATGGAATGCAAAGTTTGGGAATAGTATATATCTCAGTCTGACTAGAGTTTATGAAGGAGAATTATGTAAATGTAAACACCAAGCTCCACTGGTATTCATACCAATTTGAGAGAATATAAAAAACGCCTCTACAGGGTAAAAATTTGACAGAAGATAGGACAGCTAGATGGCACAATGGACAGAGCACTGGACTTGGAACAAGGAAAACTCATCTTCCTGAGTTCAAATCCAGCCTCAGTAACTCATTAGTTGTTTGACTCTGAACAAGTTACTAAATCCTGCTTGCCTCAGTTTCCCATTTAGATGAGCTGGAGAAGGAAATGGCAAGCTACTCCGATATCTTTGCCAAGAAAACTCCAAAATGGTGTCAGAGTGGGACAAACAACTCAACAATCAAAAAGAGAATGAATTCATATATCTATTGACATATTAAGATTAATAGGAGTTAACAAGAACAATAATAGCTAGCATTTATGTATTATGTAATAATTATGTAATATGTAATATTATGTATTAAGTTTGTTGAATATTTTACATATATTATCTCATTTGATCCTAACCACAATCCTCAGAGATAGGTATTATTATCATCATCCCCATTTTACAGATGAGAAAATTGAGGCATATAGGTTAAAATCACTTGCTCAGAGTCACACAGATAGTGTTTGAAGCTGGATTAAACTCGGATCCTTCTGATTTCAAATCTAGTACTCTTTCCATAATACCATAAATATTTTCTATTTTATTTTCCTTTTTTGAGCAAAATTTTCTCCTATAAAGTTATGCACCTTGTTTAATTAACTGGAAAGTCTGTTTCAGTATACTCTAGAGTACCATGCATATATTTCCCCCCCAAATTTTCAGAATGGGTACTATGAGCAAAGGGAGAGAAAAAAAAACTTTTCAAGTATGTCTTTAGACCCTTTGTGTCTTAAGTCAGTCTGTGACATGAGAATCAGTCTTTCTTCTTTTAGGTCAGTGCTCTAGAGATAGAAAAGAATTGCAGGTACAGATGGCATTTTAAATAGAATTAGAAAATTCATGATCATTTTTGTAACTTATTAGTAATATCTGTTCATGTTCCTTTTCATTAGTAACTTGAAGACTGACACTATTTTGACTTATATTTAGAGGACAGATATATGTAAGAAGAAAATATTTAGCTATATAGAAACTTAGCAATATTAAAAATGCATTTAGAAGTAAAATAAAACAAGCATTCAGTTTGAATATCTTATAACTTATATATACTCATATATATGTGTGTATATACACACAGAAATCAGATGATTCTTCTTACTCCCTAGTTCTAGAAATTTTGTTCTTTGGTTTGTCTCAGATATATTTCAAAAACTCATTCATAAGCTATATAACTAAGAATGAAGTGATTTTTCTGTACTATTAATGGGCTTTTTCATTTTGAAGGCAAACATGAACATCCATACAGGAGACATTTATTATTCCCAGAACTGATAGAAAATTAGCCAGGTCATAAAATCCACGACTGCTTTTGCTGTTGCAGCTGGGTATCTCAAAGAAAGCCAATAATCCTGTCGTTAAAATGGTTAAGGATGATGTTGTTTTTGCTAGTCCAGGCAAGGCAGTGGTCCCATGTGTTTGACTTTCCAAATCCCTACACAGAGATCTAAAAGGAAAGATCTGTATCTAAACTTTGTTCTTCTGGTGGGGTCCAAATGGAAGCTGCCATTGCTATAAATTTGTTCCTGTGGATTTTTGAGATCCTGGAAAAATTCCCCATTCTTCTAATCCCTAACCAACCTGAAATATTGTATCAGCTTTAAAATGAATAACCACTTTCTACATTAATTTATAGCCCTGTGCATAGAAGTACACACATAAGCCTATGTGCTTAAGTTCACTACAGAGTCACTTAAAATATATGAAATACTAGAGGCAATAGTGACTCACTGAGTTTCCAGCTTTTCAATTGAAAATGGAGGGCAAAGCAAAGAATGCCCAATTATTTATAGCTCTGTAACTTTGGGTAAATCCCTTGATTTCTCTTGGGCTTAGTTTCTTCATCTGTAAAATGAATTTTATTGAACTGGAAGATCCCTAGGTCCCTTCCAGCTTTGAAAAATTCTGATCTACAAAACTTGTTCTTGACAAATTTTATATAAATATTTTTATGCCAAACAAGGATTGATGTTCATGGGAGTTTGATTAGAGTAGCTCAGTTTGTTAGATCAGCAAACTAAGGAGGACAATATCATGGGTATAACTTCCACTTGGGTTAGTTAGCTTCAATTTCTCATATAGTTATTCCCCATCTTCATAAAGGATAAAATTTCATTATCCTTATTTTTTTCCTCAATAATAGTTATATTGCTTTAGTCTGGAATAGTAATAAAAAGTCCATATATATATATATTCTTTTTTTCTTGGTGCAGAGACTTTATTTATTTATAATAATAGCTTTTTATTTTTCAAAATACATGCAAAGAGAGTTTTCAACATTCACCCTTGCACAATCTTTGCACATATATTTTCCACAGATTGGAATTGATTGTTTAAAACTGTCTTGATCTATTTTATCCTCCTCTATATCTCATATCTCTTCTCTTATTGGGAGCATTGATTCTGGAGTCAGAGGAGCTTGGTTCAAAATCTGCCTTTATACTATGTATGGCCTTAGGAATGACACTTAGTCTACTTATGCTTCAGTTCCTCATCTGAAAAATAAAAGAATTGGACTAAAGAGCCTCTAAGGTCTCTTTTACTTTTAGATTTCTATCATCTATGATCATATCCTTTATGATCTTGCTTTTATGGAAAAAAGGCTAATTTGTGGAAGTCAATATACTTATTGTCAAACCTGCCACATCCCAAATCTGCTAAGGACTTGAAGTTTCAGGACCTTCTAGGTACCAGTCAGTCAACTGCCTGAATATCAAATCCCTTGAATTAAATATGCAATTATGCAATAACACCAATAGAAATAGATATTATTGTGGAAGGTAAGAAAATCATAGATTAATAAATTGTTGTCATCCTTTCTTCCCTAGCCCCTTTGTCTCTAGAGATGTAACCATCCTATTAACCATCCTATTTTTACAATATTTAGTTATTTTTTTAAAAAAGTTTAGGCTCTCAAGAACACATGGTTCTCTCCTCTGTGATTTTTTAGGAATTTATATTATACTAAACAATTGGATCACAACCACAATTGCTCAGAGACCCCAGTTAGGAAAATTCTAGTCATTCAGACAAAGACTTGACTATCTGCTTTATTTTAAATTTATATTTATCTCTAGCTAACCTTTGGCCTCTCTTCAGTTGAGGCAAAATTTAAGTCACAGGAAACATTTGGTCAAACAACCCAGAGTATATAATGATGTCTTTTAAGAGATAGAGAAGATAGGCAAAGAGCAGATCTTTTCTCAGAACTTCCCTTTTGTAATTTGAAAAGTGTATACAGACCCGGTAGTTTCAGTGGAAGTCTTCTGTGCTGAGATATCTAAAAAGATGATGACTCTCTTTGATCTCTTTCTTCTTTGTCATAGTTTAGTCTTTCTCTTTCTTTCTTCTTTCACCTGTTGCCTGAGGATTAGACATTTGAATTCTTGATTCCAAACTGGCTTCCTGATTTTATGCAAGTTCCACAGATGTATGACCAACTCCTTCAACTATTCCAAATAGACTTCCTAAACAACATTTCTCCATTTCTTCCAGTGGCTTTCAAGGACTTCTAAATTGACAAAGGTCTTTTGGCACTTAGCCTAAAGTAGTTGCTCTTAACCTGGCTCTTTGAATTTACATAAAAGGGTCTTGGAAACATTTCAAGGAGTCTGTGAACTTGAGCAGGAAAACATTACAACTTTATTTCAGTAAAATTGGGTTACTTTGCAATGCCTTTAAAACACTGTTCTGAGAAAAGGGTCTAAAGATTCCACTATACAGCCAAAGGGATCTGTGTTGTAAAAAAGGTTAAAAACCTTTGGCATAAAGTCTTTTATTAATATATTGATTTATTCAATCAGTAGAGGTATTCCCAAACAGGCTATGAAGTTTAATTAGGATATGCTGATTTGATTTATTCACTTAATTGACCCTCCATGACTTTTACCCTATTATCAGGTATATTAGGGGAACTTTTTAGTGTATTATCAGCACACAAATATATCTAAAATGATTCCTTGATAATGAGAATAGACTTACCAGTGACCTTAAAAAACATGAAATGCAGTTATTTCTGAAAGCATAGTAAAATATTGTTCTATGCTTTTCTGGCTTTATCTTGACATGAAAAAATAAGAGTGAGTCAAAAAGAAGGAAAGAGAAGAGAAGGAGAGGGAGAGAGAGAAGAAAAGGAAGGAGAAAGAGAGAGGGAGACAGAAAGATAGACAGAGACAGAGTCAGAGAGACATACACAGAGAAGGGGGAGACAGAGAAAGGGGAAGATAGGGAGACAGACAGAGATAGAGAAGGGAGAGATAGGGGATAAGGGAAGAAGGGAGGGACAGAGAGAGGGAGAGAGGAAAGGACGGAGAGAGCAAGAGCAAGGGGTGGACTGGTGAGAGTGAGCTTTGGTCACTCTTTGCTGGCTAAAGAAGCAATCTGTTCCCAACTGCTTATTCCTCCAGGATATTAAAAAATCAAAGTTGGAAAGTATCTTTTCTCCTGATCAGCAATTACAGAAGAAAATGAGAGCAAAACCAGGAGACTTTTATTCTTCTGACCAACCATGATAGTTAACTAACTAGTTGTTGAGTGGCACAGAGGAGAGAGCTCTGGGTGTTGAATCATGAAGACCTGAGTTTAGATTCTGCCTCAGGCACTCACTAGCTTTGTGATTCTGGGAAAGTCACTTGAGTTCTCTGCACCTCAGTTTCCTTATTTGTAAAATAAGGGTTTAGACTTCATGGTCTTTAGAGTTCTTTCCAGCTCTTTCTAAATCTATAATCCTATAATCTATGACCTATGTTTTGAAATCCTGCCTTTTGCTTCCAATTATATTCTTTATCTTTAAGATCCAAGCCCCCTTGACTCTGACCTCTGAAAAAGAAACTTCACACTTTATATACTCCAAATTCGTTTGGATCTAAAGATCTCTTTTCCAAGGAAGGGGTCAGTTTTGAGTGAAAGAGATCTGTATTATTTAGAACAGAATAATTAATTTCAATTCAGAGCACTAGGAACTACTCTTTCCTGGCACCTATTGTTTTAGAGGGAGTCAGCTGAGGGAAGGCTGGGTTATTTTGCTCTATTTCATTAGCTGGGAGGTAATCTGGTCTCCCATTGGCTGCAGAATTGCCCAGGATGGCAGAGCCAGCAGCCCTGAGATCTAGTCATATCTCTTCCACTGAGTAGATAACATTAGTCAAATAATTATAACTCTTTGGGTCTCAGTTTTCTTATCTGCAAAGTGAAAGGGGTAGACTAGATTATTTCTCAAGTTCTTTTAAATTATTGAAAGCTTTTTCTTTAATATGTGCCTATTTAGTTGTTAGAGTTACAGGTATTTTCATTTCCCAACATTTTACTTTAAGTGATTTTAAAAATCTCAAATTTCAAGAGTACCTAATTTAATTTGCCTGATAGTTTGGGTCTAGGTAAAGGGCTGTGTCAATGGTTTTCCTTAAATTGGCCAACATCCAAGATTTGAATAAAGTTCCTTTAGCTTGGCTAATTGTCTCATCAGAGCTCATAATAAGGGGTAAATGGAAGCATCTTTCATTCCTTCAGCTACACAGAGTGGGGGATGGGTGGGGCTGTGGCTAAACAGTTTTGTGTTTACTGTGAAAAAGAACTGGGGAGTTTAGAAAAATGCAGGCTTAGTATGAATCAATTGTGTGTTTGGCAATCAAAAAAAATCCTATACAATGTTAGATTGTATTAATAGATATATGTGTCTAGGTAGTACTTCTGTATTCTTTCTTGATCAGATTACATCAGTTTGGACCATCACATTTCAGTCAAGTTAGAGTGTTTCAGGTATAGGCTAAGCAGGAACATGAAGTACCTGGAAATGGTACTACATGAGAATTGGTTAAAGAACTGAGGATACTTAACCTGGAGAAGTGAAAATTGGGGAGTGGGTGGGAGGGAGATATTTGACAGACTGTTTATATGAAAGAGAAATTAGATTTGTTTGGCTTAGATTCTTTCTCCTAAGCATCACTGATTGATTAGATTATTTCTGAAATTCTTTGAGATTATAAATCCCAAATCTTTATTAGAAGAAAGAAATAAGTCTTCTACTCTTGATTATTCAGGGATTCATTACAGTTAGTAGTCTGTATAGGTCCTTTTTATTTTCCTTGTTTCTTTCCATCTGCCTGTACATTGATTATTTTGCTTCTAAGGGATAATCAAGAGGGTCAGTAGGGAAAAAGATAAGAGGCAAAAACTATTCAGTTATCGTAATTGTGCTGAGGTGGCAATTTAACTAGGTGTTGAAGTGGATAGAGTGCTGGCCTAGAGTTAGGAAAGTCCTGAGTTCAAATGTATCCTCAGATTCTGAGTAATCCTGGACAAGTCTCCTAAATCTATTTGCCTCAATTTCCTCATCTGAAAAATGAGCCGGGAAAGGAAATTGTAAACCACTGTAGTATCTTTACCAAGAAAACCCCAAATGAGGTCATGAAGAGTTGGACCCAACTAAAATGACTGAACAACAACAAATGGTGCTAATACTGCACTTAGTAAATGTTCTTATAAATGGCAAATTATTTTTTTAAGGAGACAGGCCAAAGTCATTAGTCAAAAGGAAATTCATGAATTATCTGTAGATATTAGTTGCATGTCTCATTATTTTAGGAAATTGAGAGTTGATTCTTACCTTCAGTCAAAAAATTCTATCATATTTGAATCTCAGAGCTTCCATTTGTGATTTAAAATTAGAAACTTCTTTCATGCATATAGTCAATAGTAACAAAATATTATCCCCCAATGATAATAAAAAATTTTAATTTGTATATTATATTGTCATAAATGTAGGCTGTTCTCAAATGCAGATTGCACCACTAAAATGACTCCATAGAATCGCAGCATTTGAGTGTATCTCAGACACCATCTTGTCCAACCTCTAAGTATCTGGAAATTACCCTTAAAGTGGTCATTCTTGACTTAAGCATTCTTTTGGATGATCTGCTTTTTTGAAAGGCATCATTAAAAGTTGGAACATTTTTCATTTTATTGAATCTAGATCTGTCTCTTGGTAACAACCCTATTGGTTCTTCCATCTTGATTCAATTAGAATAAGGGTAAGCCCTTTTCACATGACAGTTCTTCATGTCCTCAGGTATTAAAGGATAAGTTTTATGTTCCACGTTAGGTCTTCTCTTTGAGCTAAACATTTCCAGGTCTTCAGCAAGTTTTTATATGGCACAGATTCCAATCCTCTCATCATCCTGGTCATCCTCCTCTGAACATGTTTCTCTTTATCAATTTGACTTTGTTGAATCATTTCAATCATGTCCAAATCATCATGACTCCATTTGGGGTTTTCTTGGTAAAGATACTAGAGTGATTCGCCATTTCCTTCTCCAGCTCATTTTATAGTTGAGAAAACTGAGGTCAACAGGATTAAGTGACTTGTCTAGTCATGTAGCTAGTAAATGTCTGATAGTAGATCTGAACTCATGAAGATAAATCTTCCCGATTTATCCATTGTGCCCAGTGCTCTATCCACTGTGCCACCTAACTGCTTTCTCCCTTTATAAATCAATATCCCTCCTAAAATGTCATTTTCAGAGCTGAACACAAAACTCTAGATATTGTCTGACCAGTCTAGGATACAGTGTAACCATCACCTCTCTCATTCTGGATTTTAAAAGGAAGGAAATATAAACAGGTATGTTCTGGAAGAAAAAATACTGATTACAGGAAAGATATTTTTATTCCCATTTCCCAGATGGTGAGCCTGAGTTCCAGACAACTGCTTTTCCAGAGAAAATCCAATGAGAATTGGAAGAATGTGAGTTTTGTTTACCTTTCATTTTCTCAGACTTCCATTGCTGCTATTTTTCTTCACCAGTTTACACAAGCAGATAATTGTTTTATACTTACTGGGTGCTTGGATTAAAATAACATCTTTAACTGATGCTATTTAACTGAGACAAGCTTTAGGAAAGTGGAAAGAACTTGGTTCAGAAACAAAAACAGGGAGTCCCAGTCCTTTCTCCATTAATGGTTAGATCCTATGTACTTTAAGCTCTGTTCCCTGTCTTCCCTCTTCCATCCTCACTAGAGCAGGCATGGAAGGGTGTGGTTGATTTCATCCCCTTAAATCTTCTTATTCCTCAGCTCTTTAAGAATATCATAATTCCATATCACTTAATGGTCAGGGTCAGAAAGGTGAGGTAAGTGAGTTGATACTCTCCAAGAGAAAGCCAGCCAGATTATGAAGAAGTACAATTAGCTCTTCTTATTGGAGATTAATTTGGTATGATTTTAAGTGCTTGATTACAAAACATTTACCAGGGCTGGGAAATAATCCTGGGTTTAGTGAGATGCAGACCTTCTGTGAGATATTTCCCACTTGTTGAACTTTATTTCAGAATTTGGAAAGTTTCCTTATTCTACCACAAATTTATTGGTATTAGAAACTTGTACTTGAGCCAGCTTATACCAGCATTCTTAAGATCTGACTATTAAATTTTCCATGTGGGCATATACACCTTGGAAAGAGACAAACACTGTAAATCAGGACCTGACTTAAATGATAGAGAAAATGTTAATGCAGATTAAGTTTTAAAATGTTAATGCAGATTAGGTTTTAAAATGTATCCTGTGTACCTCTTAAAAACTTCTTTTTCTGAGCACTTGTTGAATTTTTACCAACATATTGCTGCTTCTAAGTAACTAGAAATAGTATAAGGATTTTGGCAACAGATTTAAGCTTAGGACAATACAGTTCTGTAGACAGACTTCTTCCTTTGAATATCTTCAGTGGTGGCAAATCTTACTCTCTGGGGAGGCTTTTTTATGTTTTGGAAAGAACCAAAGTAATTCACAATCAAATCTGTCAAATAATATGATAATTAAGATGGTTTATATAGTAGATTTCAGTGAAATGGGCACTAGATTTGGAGGACTCCTACTAAATGCTACTTGTGTGAAGTTGAGGAAGGAGCAAGTCTCAGTTTCACCATCTGTGAAATGACAGGAGTTGATTATCTCTACTGGCTCCTCAGCCTAACACAGCCTTTTAATGTCACTTCAGGATAAACCACTAGAGGGAGACTATTCTCCTGATAGGGCTCAACACATTTTGGTGAGATTGGGGACACTGAGGAATTCTGAAGAGACATCTTTTCTTCCCTGGAATTGCAAAAGAGCTAAATGTGACATAAGAAATGTTCAGGTTCGGTATATTAGCAGCATTTAAAGTTGTAAACAAGTGCAGTCTTTATGCCATTGCTTATAATATCATTTGCAAAATGTTCTGTATATATTTTCATTTAGAAATCACAACTTCCCTGTGAGTTAAGTAGTATAGGGATCCAGACTTTTTGAGAGATCCAGACTTGTGATTTTCATGAGTGCTAGGGAATTCCAAGCAGAGATATGCAACACATCTAAAACTGAATTCATTATCTCTGAGGTACTATAATCTTTATAGTCACCCAGGTTCCCAAGAACAAATGTTCCACTTAGAAAGCTTCCAGTAGCTGGCTTGGTACAGATCAGTGATTACTCCTCTCCTTTCTTACAGGGTTGTTATGAACAAAAATTCAGTTACTGAGTCACAAAACCCCTTGGGCCTATAAAGTTTCAGAACCAGTGTTTGTTCCAGCTTGATATAGATCAGAGATCAACAGTTTTTCAGAAGCGAGGTACCAAGATTGAAGGGTTTTTTCCAATAGCCAAAGAGCTACTTTATTCATAATTTTAATTCCTATGTTGCTCCCATTAGAAATCTGTTTGGAATAACATACTGCTTTTAAAATGTAAATTTTAATGAGGAAAATTCAAACCTATCAACTATGTACTTATACATTCTCAAAATTGGTTTGCTTTTCTCCAAGTACTTTCCTGAAATTAGGCTATGAGATAATGGAAGTTCTTGTAAGAGTAGAAAGGAATTGGATGGATAATTTGGAAACACTTTGGACAGCACAAGGCATACACAAAGAATCATGTTGAAGATATGGTTTTCCCATTTTGCTTTTTTTACTCATTGACTCTGCCTTGCCGCTAGCTATAGGTAACTAATTCCTGATGTAGGTTTATGGATACACTCATCTTACTTGTCTTTGAGCTTTCAGAAGGTCCAGGGAAAAGGACCCAATGTTCTAATCCCTTCTACAATGCTCACATTTATAAGTAAGGTGAGAATTGGGGGATTTTATTAAATAATCTGTGTTTTTTCTATTTCTTGTAACTATAGGAATCTGCTGAGTGAATAAAATCATGAGCAATGGCATAATTAGAATTTCTGAACACAGTGTGGGTAAATAGCCCTTCTGTGGATTTATGAAAAAAGTGATTAAAGGGGAAGACAAAAGGAAATTACATTACGGTGCTAAAACATGGAGAAGCTTGACATGGTAATAATTAGACATCATATAATGCTTTAAAGTTTGCAAGGTATTTTACATATATTATCACATTTAATTCTCACATCAACTCAGAAATGTAGAGGCAATTATTATTGCCTTTCTCAGGTGAGGAAACTGAGGCATAAAGAGGTTGTTACTCTTCCATGGTCCCACAAGTAGTGAATACTGCTGGATTTGAAGTTAGGTCTTCCTAATTCCAGGTCTAGAGCTCTATCCATTGCAACAATTATCTATTTTCATTTGTAAGTTGACTAGAGAAACCACTTATGGTTTTAGAGGAGCACTCCAGGTACTTAAATATATGCATACATAATACATACACACATACATACTTACAGGAGGAGCGGTACGTGTGAGTATATATATATATATATATATATATATATATATATATATATATACATATCAGTGTATGTTGGGGTGAGGTTGTAGGAGTGGTGAGGAAGTTGTAGCACATTAATATGTCATGATTCCACCCATTTTTTCATTAGGGTAATCTCTAGAACTTAAGGATGGCAGGTAGTTTTGTCTCTTACCAAAAAATTACTGCTGTTTAAGATTTCTTTATCTATAAAAAGGACACACTCTACAATTACAGAGAAATCTTAAATAGAGATATTTCTGTATGAGGTAGTATAGTGAATTAAATTCACAGTAAAATAACAATGACTGATAATACTCTCTTCCTAGGGCAGCTAAGTGGTCCAGTGGATAAAGCATAGTGCTTGGAATCAGGAAGACTCCTCTTCATGAGTCAAATTCAGATACTTATTTTCTGTGTGAACCTATGAAATCACTTCACCCCGATTGCCTCAGTTTCCTTATCTGAAAAATGAGCTGGAGAAAGAAATGACAGACCATGCTAGCATCTTTGCCAAGAAAACTCCAAATGGGATCATGAAGAGTTGGGTATAACTGAATCAAATGAATAAAAGGGAAAGTAGAAAAAAACAAAACAAAACAAACAACAACAACAACAACAACAAAAAAAACGAAAGGCCATGTGATTTGGAGAAGGAAAACAATACCAGGGAGAAGGAAATAGAAGAGGGAAGATCAGAGCATCAATCATGCTAATAGAAAGAGCACTGGATTGAGAATCAGAAGGCCTGGGTTCCAAGATCTTTTACTGACATCTACTTTGTGTGACATAGACAAGTAATACTAGCTCAGCCATTTATGATCTAGCAAGTCACTTAAGCATGAGTTTTGGATGAAATGGCTTCTAAATGTCCTTTCCAGTGCTCAATCTACGGTCCCATGATCATCTATCAAATAAAAAAGCCTGCTGCTTTCAGCTTTGATTGACTTGTCACATTCTTCTTTGAAATTCCTATAAATTCTAGTAAGGGATTCTGAAGAGATAACTTAGGCTTTAGTAAATATTTTCTTCACAATACAGGTAATATACATATTATTATTAGTCCCATTTGACTAATGAAGAATAGGCACTCAGACAAATGGCAGATTGTTGTCCACGCATTTTAGTTGCATTTGATTCTTTCTAATCCCATTTAAAATTTTCTTGGTAGAAATATTTCCTTCTCCAGTTCATTTTTCAGATGAGGAGCTGAAGAAAAAGATAACTTGCCCATAAATCACACAGCTATCAAGTGAGGTTGGACTTGAACTTAAGAAGATAAGTCTTCCTGATTCTAAGCCCAGTGCTCTATACACTGTACCACCTAGTTGCCTTGACAAATGGCAAAGTAGGAACTCAAATGTTCCTATGACTCTTTTTTTACTATACCAACCCACTTTTCAAGAGGTTCCAAATAATGTACAAAATAAAAAATACAGGCATAAATACTATGATGATTTTATTTATAGATTCTCTTTTTCTGGAGTTTTGCAAGTAAAATATTCCCTACAAATCAGTCCTTTACTTGCACCAAATCCCACCCTACAGAAGCAGATCATATCAAAATTGCCTGATGCATGAGACACAACAATTTAATAAATACTTTACAAAAATAATGCAGTTTTTTTCTTAAAACATTAAAAACAATTTAGGATCCATAGCCCCAAGCCCTTCTTTAAACAACAACAATTACTAGCCAACTGCACAGCAAACTGGGAGCATATGGGGGGGAGGGAGAGGAGAAAGGTGAAGTGACATAAAAATAAAACAGCGAGTTTTATTTTCTATTCATCTTGTTCCTTTTTCAAAAAAGTGCTATTTCCTTCTGAATATTCAAAATTCCTGTAATTTCCAGGTCCTGCTAAGGCATGGATAAGAACTCGAAGTTTTGGTGCCTCTCTGGCTTTTTCTAAATCATCAGTAAACAAATATTGACCTTATACTCCAGAGGCTTTTGATGGCATTGCAAAAACCAGGCCCCAGATTTACCATGAAATGCCAAACTCAGCACTAATTTGAAACAAGGGGCCTATGGAAACCTGAACCTCAAGAAGGTGCCTTAGGACTAAATAATATTTGGTTTGAGGTTGTATTTCTTTTTCATTTTTGGCATTTGCGGATTTTTTAAGTCATTAATATTCCCTTTCTCTTTTACTTCCCCAGGACAATTCCTTTCTCTATTCTTAGAGATGTGACTAAATATTTTTATGAATATAGCTCCAGAGAAAAGGTTATGCTTGTCACATTCATATTAAATAAGTTATATATAAAAACTGTCTATAATGTTTAAAACTTTTAACCTTTTTTCCCTTTTTCCTTCCCTATACTCTGAAATACTGGGTCAAAGCATGAGTTTAATCATTCCAACTACTTATTCCTGCTTATTTTCCTGGCTTACTTTTCCCCCCCTTTCTACATAGGTTTGATCACCATATACATTATTTTCAGTATGCATAAAAGGGTATGTATGACTTCATATAAAAAGGCTCATGGCTCTATGCATGCCCATTCTGTAACTTATGGAAAATACACATGTATTATTATATACAAATATACATATATACTATAAAGAAGTAGATTAACCCCATTTCAAGCAGATCAGTGCAGAAAATTTGTTATCACAGGTGCTAGGTATAGAATTATTACCTTCCCCCTCAAGGCTGAATAGCCTCACCCTTTTAATATTCCCTAGCTTCCTGGAACTGCTTGTAATAGTCTTCATCAGAAGGGTTTTCTGTACATTTTTGACCATTGTTTGGAGGCCGGGCTTCATTATACCTGCTCCAGTCTCCTTTGCAAATTATCCAGGGCAAAATGTCTACTTTGTAATGGAGCTCTGCAGAGAACTCGATGCTAATCAGGTTTGGAGTCCCAGCGCCTTTTCCCCTGGTAATGAGTTGCATATTGTCATCATAACAACAGTGCTGGGCTGCCAGTGTTGTGCTTTCCAAGGAGAGCATGGATCTGATGCAATATCGGGCTGTAGGCTTGTAAATGTCCAGCTTCTCCTTTGGTCCACTTGCATCCTTCCAGCGAAAGTCTTTCCGCTTATTATGGTCAAAGATCTCTGCTGTGCTGTAGGCAACTTCCGTTGGATAGGAACAAGGGCAACTAGGAAGGTCATTGATCACTTTATGCATATACTTCTTTAAAAACTCACTCTTGCAGCTCATCCATCTCTCACAACTGTCAGTGTCTGAAAAAGGCAAAAGGGAAATCATCTGATCACATGCAGAACCACATGACATATTACATCTAGTCAAGTTGTTAGATGAATTAGGAACGGAATGGGCAGGAATAATGAATGAATGAATGAATGAATGAAAACAAAACTATAATTGGGCATTCTTATTCTCCTGCAAATCAAAAGGTGTTTGGAAAATTCCTTTCTTTTACAGTGCTTACTTAATTAAACTCCAAGCATTGAACATGGAGTGACAGAAAAGTGGAAGCCTTGAAGCCCAAGCTCTGGTGATGATGCTTTCATTTGTTTAACTGCATCATCTTGGTTAAGTCACATAGGGCTCATTTATATGCATAGCAAATATTTAGTGACACTATGACTGATAAAAAAACAAACACATGCATATAAATGTATACATATGTGTGTGTGTGTGTGTGTGTAAAATGCCTTATAGTGGGAGAAATAAAACATGTGTAGCAATAACTAAAGTACAAGGTAGAAGGAAAGTGCATACACCAAAGGCTATGGTAGGTCTAAGGAGAGAGGGATTGCTCCTAATTGAAAGTAAGCAGGGAAACCTTCATAAAAGTTGGAGTATTTTGAGATGACTCCTGGAGGATGGGAATAGAAATAGGGGAAGAGAAGTGTAATATAAGTTAAGAACCGAAATATAAAAAATTAAAGGAATAATAAATAGTCTAATTGACTGGAGCATGGGCATGGGCATATAGAAAAGTACTTTGCAAGTAAATTTTAGAGGGAGGGCTTTGAATGTTAATCTAAGAATATTGATTTTATTTGGCAATTAATGGGGAACTTATTGGATGGATTGGAATGAAGAGAGCTAAGAAGACCAGTCAGAAGGTTTGGGACAGTGCCTGGCATTCAATGAATGCTAATTAAGTTGAAGGATATTTTGAAGCAGTTGGTGAGGGAATAAATAGGAACCTAGGGACTAATTATGTGGGCAGCTGGAAGGGGAAAAAGGGAAGGATGTGAGAGACACAAAGGTAAAATCTATAGGATTTGACAACCAATTGTAGGAGAGGGGTCAGAAAGGAGTCAAAGGTGATGTTAAAGCTTGGAGCCAACATGAAAGGTAGAAAGTTAGTGCCTTTGACATAAATTTGGATGCCAGGAGGAAAAATTAGTTGGAAGAAAGAGTCTGTTCTTCACCTGTAAAGTGAATGGGGCTGCATTAAATGATTTCGAAGGTTCCCTCTAGCTTGAAATTATGTGCTTTCTATGGTTTCAATTAGCTACTTGAGTAATCAGAGTAGATGATAGATCCTATGAATTACACGTCTGGAATGCCACTGAAAATTTTCCACTGAGGGTCTGTACTTCAAAAGCAAAACTAAACTACATTCGGAACACCATCAGAAAAGTCCAAATGGAAGGGTTTGCTTTTTTTTTTCCTCCAGAGAGAAGTTTCCAGAAAGAATGAAATGTAGGATTGTATACTTAGAACATGCATGGTTTATGTTGATTTTCCTTTCTGATGAAACTAGGCCAATATATTAAATTATATGTCTTTGGACATGTAGTTAAGTAGATTAACAGGATTGAGTCAGCAAAGAATTTTTAGAGCCAATAGGGATCTTAGAGATCACTCAAAATATTACCTTTGCAATCCTACTGTAGAGACTTTAATTTTCACTAGAAAATGCCTTTGGAGTAAAGCACTGTGCCTTTATAGAGCTCTTGTTAAAAAGAAGTTTATTGTATGGAATGATAACAGGATGATACTTTGAATGGAGAAGAAAATAAATCTGTAGACAGTTAAAAGTTCTATATTCTTCACATATTTGCCTTTTTTTCCCCTACCAGTCCTGATTTTTGTAGTCCTTCACAGAGAAAAGATGCTAAATAGAATTGGATGCATCTAGACATTTGACACCTAAATTATAGTATTTAGTCAATGATTGTCAATCATATAATAAGGAATATTGGTGGAAAGGAGACTGTATTGAGGGGAAGTAAAAGAAGAAAAATAGAACTAGTACATATATGCAAATATATTCCTCTTATGGGGTTGATAATGCTATTATCCAGATAGTCTAAATCAGTACTTCTTAAAACTTTTTCCACTGGCAACCTCTTTTCACTCAAAAAATTTTTATGTGACCCTGGGTATATATTTAAAACAGGTATACAAATCAAATACTTATTGATAATAAATCATAATTTCATGACCCCCACATTCAGCTGAAAGATCCCATATGGGGTTGCAACCTACAGTTTAAGAAGTTGGGTTTAAAAGTCAATACACAAACACAAATACACATGGGGGTGTTTGCTTTGGCCTAAAGAACTATTTTGATGCTCGTAATTTCTCCAATTCAATGGCTAAATAAATCCTCTTCTACCTATTGACCATAAATTTCATAAGATCATAAATGCAGGGCTAGAGAGAGCTTAAGGTCAAGATCCGTAGGCCCTGAAAAACTCATTTGGGAAGTTTTTGAATCTTTTCTAGCAAGAATAAAGCTCTGATTTGGTAAAAACTCCACTACAGAGCTGATGGGAAAAGGTATAATGTTTTGAAGTGGGGCTTTCTGCCAGTTGGCAAAGTGATGAATGGAAATGGAAAGCAATACTCTATTTCTGAAAAAAATATCCATTTAAGGAATTAGAGACCTATAAGAAAGGATATTTCCTCCAGGCTAAATTTTATAGTGCATGTTCATGACAATATTTCGAATCTGTTTCTAAGACTATTTCCTCTGAGTACTAGAACAATGAAATTATGATAATCAGTTTTCCCTCCTTCAGGGAGCAAAAAGTCTGAGGTAAGGAATTATTAGTTGCATTTCATAGATGGAGAAAATGTGGCAGAGAGAGTCATACCAGTTTGGTAGAGCCAGGACCCCTGATTCTCAAGTCAATGGTTTTTTTTTTTTTTGCTTGTTTGTTTGTTTTTTTACTTGCTGTATGATTGGTATTTCAAATTCAGCAAACATTTATTAGGGATTTAATATGCATAAGGCATTGTGTTAGGAATAAAGATAAAACAACATAAAATTATTGACCTCCAGGTGCTTTCTTTCTGGGGGATATGATGTTAACATGAGTAAATGAAGATAATTTGAGGGTAGTAAGGCACACTAACAATTAATGAAGGTCAGGGAAGATTTATTGCAGATATTACCTGATATGATTCTTGAAATAAGGATCTAAAAAGGTGTGCAGTCGCAGCAAGGATGGGATTGGGTCACCAATATAGGCAAAGGCATTAGGAGAGGGAACCACAAGAAGATCAGTTGGGTTGAAATGAAATAATATAGAATGTCTGAAAGGATAAGTCTGGAACTAAATTGATGCTGAAAAATTTCTATTTAATCTTAGAGGTAAGAGAAAATCAATGAAACTTCTTAAGCAGGGGACCAACATGGTCAGACCTGTCCTTTGAAAAGCTTATTTGGGAAGCTGTGCAGAGAATGTATGAGAGGAAAGAAACCAATTAGGAGGTTATTTCTATAGCCCATGTGAAAGGCAAAGAGTTTCTGCATTAGAATGGTAGAGTAGAGAGAAGGGGTAGGATTCAGGAGCTATTATAGAGAAAGAATGAATAAGATTTGACAACTGACTGGTTACAGGGAGTGAGGGACAGTGAAAAATTATGGATAATTTCATGATTATCAACTAGGATGACTGGAAGAATGATACCATCTTCAACAGAAAAAGGGAAGTTTAGAGGGAAGATAGATGTGGAAGATGATGAACTGTACTGAAAACACACTGATATAGGGTGGATATCACAATGGAACTGGCCAGTAGGCAAAAGGTGATGTGGCACTGGAATAGCACAAAAGAAAGTAGAACTGGAGATATATATATATATATATATATATATATATATATATATATATATATATATATATATATATATATATATTTATATATAAGAGTAATTCCCATAGAGATAATTACTGAATCTGTAAGAGCTGTTGAGATCATCATAAAAGGTACCGAAAGAAAAAAATCCAGGATAAAGTCAAAGGATCCTAGCAAGTAAGACTGAGACTATAGTAAAAGAAAACCAAATTGCATAGAGAACTTATCATTGCACATTACTACCTATCTCCCCAGTTACAGTATTAAGATTTTTATCCTTAGTCTGGAGAATCTTTTTGAATGATAATTTTTCTTCTATCACAACCTTGAATGAAGTGATAGCATAGGATAAATATAAATTATGTCAAAGAATATGCCCGTAACAATTATATCACCCAATTGATGATGTATTAGGAGCTAATTAATAAGTGCACAGTTCTAGCCTATGCATGCCTTTTCCTTTTACCTTCCACCTGGCTGCTGCTCATTTGAGGCATCCTAGCTGGAGGCAGGGAAAGTAACTTAAATTAAAAAATCAATCAACATGGTGACTGATGATTAGTTCTTTTTAAGATGTGGTTAGGAGAAAAAGGTGAGGATAAATGGTTGAAAGAATATTTCATGCTAATTGTTACCAGTTACTAAGGTTAATTAAGACCTGGGAATTTGCATATTCCAGTACTTGATTTCATATGTTTACTTACTGATTTCTTCAATTCCCTTGCTTGGGAAAGGAGAAAGTATTGCAGAGCTAAAGCAGCAAAATCTGGCATCATCCTTGCCCAGACTTGGGACTTTTCCTATCCTCACCAGCTCCCCATCCCATTCCCAGCATGGAAATGGACTGGGACAGGGAGCCAACACTTTCTGGCTCAAATATGAATCCTGTTATTCTCTTCCTGAGAATGTGTATGGAGAAGAAATAATTTTCTGGAAGAACTGGGCCCAGTAAAAGGAAAATGAGGTCTTAAAAATGAATCCAAAGATGGTTTTGCAAATGCAGAAAGGAGAAGAAAAGCTAAATCAATATTAGGATGAAAATCTTACAGCAACTTACCAACTTCAAAAAGTTTGGTGGCGTTAAATTCTTCACTTCCTGCAAGCAGGCTTACTTCTGTGGCAGCCGTCCGAAAGGTGTCTTCAATTCCTAAACACAGACAGAAGGGCATATTTTTTCCAGTTATATGAAAAAGAGAGGCAGTTTTTTTTTTTAAAAAAAAGTCTAAACAAAGATCTTTTTGTGCTCTATGTTGCTTTATTGGCATGAATTTGTGGTAAGAGAAAAAAATTAAAGGCACATATAACATAAAGTATACTAAAACTAGGATATAGTTTATATTAAAAATTGTAACATTATTCAAATAACTCTGAACCAGTCCCCAAGGAATTTCCATCTTGTTGGTTTTTCTGTAGTGTGAACCCAAGGCAAAATGGTACCTGGGGGTTAAGGTGGAGAGACAGAGAGGGTAAGGAAGTCAGGGGAGGCCTAGAATTTTCATAGAATACTCAATGTTGAGTATTCTATGTACTATGTACTATGGTACTATATACCAATACAAACAGATATATACTTATATATAAAAAAATTTCACCTTACATATATTTATAGCACTTGATGGGGAATAAGGATGATGTAATGTGGAAAATATTGCCATTTTGAAGAAGGAAAAAATAGAAGGTCTATTTGTTTAAAAGAATGGTTCAAAGTTATTACACAGCTAGTAAATGATAGGTGTGGGACTAGAACTATATATCTATATCTTTATAATCTCTTTTTTCCCTGAAGAAATATAATTTCTTTTTACAAGGCTACTACTCCCTAATTACTTTATCTTTGCTTAAATTGAAGATATTAAGGAATACCACTTCCAAAAGAATCAAGTTCAAGACAAGATTCCTCTTTCTCTTCTGAAGATTGATGTAGTTTTGAAAATTATTATAAAATGTTTCTAGCCTGCAAAGTATCTCTTTGATCTGAAAAATTCTGTACTGAACTTTTCCATGTTTGCCAGCATCTTCCTGTCCCTTGCACATGGCTCTGCTTACCTCTGCTATGGCTTGTATGACTAGGCTAAGGGAATCTTTGAAACTTAGAACTTGAAGAGACATTAAAGGTTATTTAGCTCAACTTTCACCTGAATTGTCAACCTTCTGTTTAACCTAACTACCAAATATTTTATTCTGCTTAAACATACTAGTTTCTGAATGGGAACTCCCTACCTTAATAGGCAACTCATTTCCAGTTTTGAATGGCTCTAATTATTAGGTGGTTCTTCTATATTTTGAGTCTAAATCTATCTCTCTGTGACTTCTAATCCGTCAGCTCCTTTGGGTTTAACTATCATGCCTATGAAGATGACAGATGTGTGGATGGATAGATGGATGATATAGATATTTGTGAATATATTCTGTTCCTGTTTATATCAGTCCTCCTTTACCAACTGCCTAATAGTCATTTTAAACTGAATGGCCCAGAGGAATCTTAATCACATGTCCAAAAGGGAATTCATTTTATTACCCTTCAAAAACTTTCCTCTTCCAAAATTCCCTATTTCTATCAAAGACACCATCTTCTTTTAGTCTCCCAGGTTTTAAACTTTGGCAATATCATGGACTCCTCACTCTTCTGCCTGCCCTTCACATATCCAATCCAAGTCTTGCCATTTTTACCATCACAACACCCTTTGAATCTTATGCCTTCTTTCCATTTGCCAGATTACTATCTTAGTTTGGATCACATCACCTCTCATCTATTTTTCTAATGGCCTCCTAATTGGTCTTCCTGATTCAAGTCTCTCATCACTCCAGGGCTTGGTTACCACACTGTTACCAAAGTAATTTTCCTTATATGCAGATCTGACCATGTAATTCTCCCTCATATATGACATTCCATCTCCTGTATCTGTATCTCATATCTGGAATGTATCTCTCCTGATCTCCATATTAAAGAATACTATTCTTTCAAAATACAGCTTAAGGGCCACTTTCTGAATGAAACCTGCCCTGATTCCACCCCATTGCTAGTACACTCTCATCCAAACTAACTTAACTCCTTGGGAGATATTTATCTTATTAATTTGATATTGAAGATGGATGTATGTATTTTATTTATATATGTGTGTATGCATATATGTATATATGTATCTATATATATATAGAATACAAGTATTATATTATATTATATATCTTATTTCCCCCCATTAGAATATAAATTCTTGTGGGTAGGGATTATTTCATTTTTTGTACTTGTATTATCAACACTTAGCATACTTCCACGCATATACTAAGAGCTAAATAAATATTGATTGATTGATTGATTGATTGATAATTCCAGTACTACTTGATGGAAATTCATAAAGTAAGTCTGGTATTCTGCAATTTGTCAAGTTCTTCTATAAATATACAATCCCACAAAAAAGGAAACCAAAAGAAATCTTCACTATCAGTAGGCATTTATTAAATGCTTACTATGTGCTAAAATTAGGGATACAAGAAAGGCAAAAACTGTGACAAGGAATTCATAGATTCAAGAGGGAAATAACATTCAAACAAACAACTGTGAACATACAAGATTTCGAATACATATATATATATATATATATATATATACACATATATGTATGTACATACATAGACACATACACACAATATAAATGGTAGATAATTTCAAAGGGAAGGCACTTGAGGGTATAGAGAGCAAGGATGAGAAAGAAAGGTGTCTTGAAGAAGGTAGGATTTTGAGCTGTTTCTCAAAAGAAGCAAGAAAAACCAGAAGGGATGGCATCCTAGGCATGGGGACAATTAGTGAAAAGGCAGGAGCTTCTGGTGTTAGGAACAACAAAAAAAATAAGTATGACTGTACCATAAAGTACAATGAAGGGATCTAAAGCATAAGAAGATTCGAAAGGCAAGAAAGAATCAGATGGTGATGGTCTAAATGCCAAACAGCATTTTCTGTTTGGTTGTAAAGGTAATAGGGAGCAGTTGAAGTTTATTGAGGAGGAGGGTAACAGATACATAAATGTGCGGAAGATGGATCAGAAAGAGACTTGAAGCAGAGAAACCTATTATAAAGCTATCATAATAGTCTGGATGTAACATGGTAAGGTCTGGCATGAGGTAACAACTATCTAAATGGAGATGAAGGGGCATATAAGAGAAATGTCAAAATAAAAGTGACAAGACTTGACATCAGACTGGATATATGGGGTGAATGTAAGGGAGGAATAGAGAATAAAACCTAGAATGTGAATGTGGGTGACTAGGAGGATGGTGGTAGTGATGCAGAAGATCCAACAAAGGGGACTGACAAATAGTAGTTCAGGAGTATAACATAGAGAACAGCATCAAGAAACCCTAGAGGGGAGAATGTCTAGGAGAAGAGGAAATTAATATCAAAGTCTGCAAAGGGCAAGAAGGATGAGGACAGAGAAAAGACTATTATATTTGGCAAGCAAGAGATCAATGGTAACTTTGAAGAGAGCAGTTTCATTTGAGTCCTCCATTTCTAACTTCCTGTACTCTGTCAAGATATTTGGAGATACTCTGCTTCCCAAAGCTAAAACCCACCAAACTGTTCCTTGAGGTTGGTATAACAACAATACTTTGTACTTATCCTCTAACAAACTGTATTGCTTTGACCAGCACCAGGCAATCAATAACTGTTTAGATTAGTTGGAACTCCCTTTATTTCCCATGGACCTAAGAGCCAGAAACATGTGATGTGCTGCAATCTGAAGTCATCCTTCATGTCTCCTAAAATGCTACAATTTCTGAATGCCTGTGCTAGTGTAACCAAACCAGAGGCTGCTGCACTCCTGTTCCTGCTACACTAACTCTGGTTCTCTACACTGCTCTACACAAGGCTCAACAACTTGACGTAAGACAATCTGGAGACTATTCCCACAGGAACTCAGGAATACTTGTATTGTCCATGCATGAGCCTGCAGTGGAAACTGCTATTCAAGACTCAAGAATGACTGTGTTATGGTCCAGTACCCTTGTGTGTTAGGATTACTAAGTGAGAACTGAGGTTGTCTGGACAGTGACAAGGTGAGAATTCAGGTTTTCTGGACAATTACAAGGTGAGAACTCAGGTTGACTTGATAGAGGGGGCAAGCTCATTGGCTGGGGTGGTTCTTCCCAGAAGCCCTTGCATTATCCCACGCCCATTCTCTGGGAGAATAAAAGAGAGCTCTCAGAGAAAGAAGAAGACTCTTGCATTACATCAGGCCTGACGGGGCTCTCTGCAGGAAGGGAAGTCACTTCTAAGGACAAGAGTAACAGCAACTGCCTGGAGACACGGT
This sequence comes from Sminthopsis crassicaudata, assembly GCF_048593235.1. Lineage (NCBI taxonomy): Eukaryota > Metazoa > Chordata > Mammalia > Dasyuromorphia > Dasyuridae > Sminthopsis > Sminthopsis crassicaudata. Next base: position 166,591,067 of record NC_133618.1, read on the forward strand.
TCACTACAGGAAGAAGAATCTGTCTGAGAGATTTGAGTAGAAGACACAGCAGATCTCTTCCCAGAGAGTGATCCGACAGCTTCTGGAGACGATAGCTCGCTACATTTGGCGTCCACACGTGGGGCAAGGACTTTTGCTTATCCTGACAAGAGGAGCTAGACCAGACCTTTGCACTTGTGGGTTTTTTTTTAAATATATATAAACTCTGCCTTTGTCCCAGTATGTTAACCCCTCCTTCTCAAGAGAAGTGGGGGCTTCCATTTGTAAGCATTCTCCTCACTTTCAAATTAAACTTCTGTCTAATTTCTGCTCTCTTGTTTTTAATCTTCTTCATGTGGCTCCAGTCACCCACAGGTTAAATTCCATTTCTAGTCCGTATAACAAGTTTGACTTAAATTTTTGAAAAAGAGCAACAAAGTATGATATTTTTTTTGAGATACACTACCTAATTTTCATTTGATGAAACTTATTTCTTTTTCAAAACCTCTATAATACATTGATAAGAATTGATTTTCATAATGGGTTAAAGGTTAATGTTTCTCTGCCTTCTATGTTAGGGCTTTGCTCTTGGTTTCTTTCCCATTTTATCATAAAAAAAGAAGGGCATGAAAAAAAAGGGCTGAAATTCAACAAACCAAAGGAAAAAAACACTGGTTTCATTGAGTTCTTACAACAGTTCTGCTACTAACTAGTGGGCAAATTATTTAATTTCTCTAAGCCTCAGTTTTTTGTATGATGTAGGGCTTGATTTAGTTTATTTTTAATGCATTTTTCGCAATCAGTAAACATTTTCCTTCATTCTTCTGTAACTACTCCCCTCTCCAACTGAGAAAAAGGATAACATCTTATATAATTAGCTAAAATCTTAGATTAATTATCAATTTCTGAGAACAAGATAGATTTTTGGATGAGGGAAATGGAGAGAGGTCAAGGGTGATTTTATCTCTGTTTGAGGTACTTGGTGAAAATATTTCTTCATACAATAGGAGAGGGCTAGTTAGGATCTTAATAAAACCACAAATTTAGAGCTGAAAATTTAATTCCATCCCTTAATTTTACAGATTTGAAAACTGAGACCCAGAGAAGTTAACAAAACTAGTATCTGAGGCAGGATTCAAATATAAATATTCCTGATTCCATGTCGAGCACCTTGTGCGCCATTCCACTCAGTTGATAGAATTTTACAAGAACCTGACTGCTTTATTTGATCAAATGAAACAAATATAAAAACATATGTAATATAAAAGGTTTTACAAATCTTAAAATGCTATAAAAATGCTAGTTATTGTTGTGATTGTTATTATAGTATATAAAAATTGATTATGGATCTGGTCTAATAGGAAATATGTACTCACCTAACACATTTTCTAGCTGATATGAAATGTTATAAGATGAAAGTCTATTATACATACTAAATTGTTTGGTAGTTTAATTATGGTGGCTGGTAATGTTTACATGGTTAATTCTGGTTTAGAAGCTAAGAAAATTAATCTAGGCCTAAAGAAATTATGGAGTCATGTGATCAGAAATAACTTCTAAAAGTGGCATCTTTCCCATAGAAAGGAACATATTATTTTCATAGTCACTTGAACATTTTCCCTATTTCTGAATGCCTCCAGAAAAAAAATTAAGAGAAATAGAAAAAAAATAATCTGTATATTGGTGTTAGTATCTGTAGCTCTGGGGAAGTTCTCTACCCTTAAAAGCACAATCATAGGAAGGAAGAGGAATTACATTAAAGAGAGTGCAAAAATTGGGCAAGGAAGCAAAGCATTTTCATTGGCTTCTAAATTTTTTCAAACCTATATAGTTAAAAGGGATTTCTTTCCTCATGTCCCATACATAGACACACCATATAGATGCATGCATGTGCACACACACACACACACACACACACATACTTTTTTTCCTAATATGCACATTCAATACTAACAAACAAATCTTTTTTTAAATTTCTCCTCCAACTATAACTTTTCATTCAAAGTCCCAGTCTCTCACTTTTGTGAATAGGACTTCTGAATTCAGGAAAAAAGAAAACTTCTAGTGAAGGATTTTCTTTCCTTGAAATTCTGCCCTTTAAAAATTTTATCCTCTTAGAGCTGGGAATTTCCCAAAAAGAAGCACATGGTAATATTTACTCAGAAAGGTTATCTGGTGATGAAGTGACCTAAGAGTGGCAATACAAAATGAGACAAAATTGTCATTAATTACCAATTGTCTACAGAATGGTTCTTCCTTGTTACTTTGTTGGCATCTCAAACTTAGCATGTACAAAATGGAACTCATTTTCTTCTTAAATCCATATCCTCTACAAACTTTATTTCTATTGAGGGCATATCTATCCTTATTAAGAGTCATAACCTTGGAGCTGTCTTTAATTCCTTTTTCCTCCCTTCTCCCATATCAAATCAGCTTCCACATTTGCCCTCACATCTCACATCCATCCTATTTTCTTCCATTCATACTACAACCACCCTAATTCAGTGTCTCATTATCTTTTGCTTGAACTATAGTCATAGCATCCCATCTCTGAAATTTTATCATGTCATGATAAATAATGAGAGGAACACATTCAGAGAAACCTGGAAAGATTTGTATGAATTGATGCAGAGACAAATGAGCAAAATCAGAAGAATACTTGATATGTGCTGTCAGAGAGGTGAGAAATTAAAGGTATAGAGTGAGACATATTTTTGGACATGGCCAACATTGGAATTTGTTGTGTTTGACTGAATATTTGTTACAGGAATTTTCAGTGTATATTGGCAGGGGAAAATATGAGAGAAAGAAAAAAATTATTAATTGAAAAAATTGTTTAAAAATTCTTTTCTCTGCTTTCAATCCCTTCCATTTCAGTCTACTCTATATATAGCTCTCAAAATAATCTGTCTAAAATTTAAGTCTAACCATTAGGTCATTTTCTTGATCAAAAACATTCAGTGCATCAGCATCATTGCCTACAACATAAAATATAAATGCCATGGACTGGCATTTAAGGCCTTCTTGTCTACCTCATTTAACATTCAGGGCTGTCCTCTTCCTTTCCTAACTCCTTGTTATCATTCTCCAGCATTTCATCTTTTACTTTGGCCTCTGATGAAGAGTTGGTCCTCTGTATTTGTCATTTCCCCTTCTAATTTTTTTTTTAGAAGTTTGCCAGAATTGTCATTCCCCGCTCTATCTCCATTTCCTGCTCTTATCTCCTCCTTTTTTTAGCTAAACTCTTTGAAAAAGCACTTAACAGCTCTATTTACTCCTTTCACTCTTTTAACTTATTGTTCTAAACTTGTATTACCAAGTGTCTTTTAGATCATTTGAATTAAGTGTCCCATAGGCCTCTAATGCTTAGTATGTTCAAAACCAAGATCATGATTTTTTCCTTTCAAGTCTTCTTCTCTTTTGAACTTCCTAAGATCCATTATTATGCAGGGTACTACCATCTTTTTTTTTTTTTTTAATATATAGTTTAACATTTTATTTGTTAAATTTTCCCAATTACATATAAAAATTTTAACATTAAACATTTGAGTTCCAAATTTTCTCTCTTCCTTCCCTATCTCTTGAGAAGTCAAGTAATATGATACTGATTACACATGTGAAGTCATGTTATACACATTTCCATATTAGCCATGTTGCAAAAGTAAACACACACACACTCAAATGCAAATAAAGAAAGTATGCTTCAATCTATACTCAGAGCTCATCTATTCTTTTTGGGGAGGTAGATAGCATTTTTCATCATATGTTATTTGGAATTTTCTTACATCATTGTCTTAATCAAAGTATCTAAGTCCTTTACAGTTGATCATCCTTACAATATTGTTATTTCTTTAGGGCACTACCATCTTAATAGCTAACATTTACATAGAATTTACTATGTGCCAGATACTGTATTAAATACTTTATAATTAATTACTATCTCATTTTATCCTTACAATAATCCTGGAAAGTAGATGCTATTAATATTATTATTTTTCTTCTTCTTCTTTTTTTTTTTTTTTGGCTCAGGCAATTGGGGTTAAGTGACTTGCCTACGATTACACAGCTAGGAAGTATTAAGTGTCTGAGATCAGATTTGAATTTAGGTCCTCCTGACTTCAGGGATGGTGATCTATCCACTGTGCCACTTAGCTGCTGCCCCCCCTTTTTAATAGAAGCTAGGTAACTCCCCCAGAGTTACACAGGAATAAATGTCTGAGGGCAATTTTGAACTCAGGTCTTCCTGATTCCATTGCTCTATCCACTCCATCAGTTAGCTGCCTAATCTTCCCAATCACTCAAGCTCATAACTTCAGTCTCACTGGATTCCTAACTCACACTCATTCTAACAACTACATATTTAATCTTTTGTCCAATCTTCTCATTTTACCTTCACATCTTCCCTTATCTAAATCCCTTCTTTTCACTTATACTATCTTGGTCCTTATCTTCTCCCCTGGAATAGTACATTAGCTTCCTAACTGCCTCAAGCCTATAACCAGTTTTCCACAATACTACCAAAAGGGTTTTTCTAAAAGATAGGGAATTGTTACTTCCCTCTTCCAGAAAATAAAAGTAAGTCCCTGTTGCCTCTGTACACTTTCACAAATTGTTCTCCGTGCCTGGAAAATGCAGTTCCTTCTTACATTTGTTTCTCAATTGCTTTTCTTATCAGTGTCTTACAGATTCTGAAGTACAAATGCTCACCCTGAAAACTTAATAATCAGCTCTAGTAAGACTGCAGTCTCACTCCAGCACTCCCCTGGGTCCCATTCCTCAACAAACCTGGGCAGTTTGGACGGTCACATGTTCGAGACTCTGTGGCTGTACAGGCGTAGCCACAGGACCTGGTTCGCTTCTGATTGCCACTTCCACAGGTTACACTGCAGACAGACCATGGGCTCCAGTCTCCTTCCCCATCAATGTAATCTGGATGGAATGAAAGGAGATGGCCTCTGAGGCTAGGTGCAGACACTGACACACATGTTTAGACAACTGGCCTTGTACAGAGATTCAGATTAGCCCGCAGATTCTCTGCTGGCTAATTTCATACTTACCAGGGACCACAGTTGAAATGCCACTGGATCAACTGGAGCCAGAAATATAGTATCTGGCATTTTACTTTTTACTAAAATTTCCACATTCTCATGATAGCAAAGAATCATAGAACTTTAATGATGGAAACAGCCTTAGACATCATCTAATCCAACATTTTCTTTTTACAGATGAGGAAATTGACGTTCAGACCGATTAACACATAGGAGGACAAATAGTGGCAGAGCTAAGACAGGGGCCCTGGGATTCCTATTTCAGTGAGCTTTCTGCTCTGCCCAATGGTCTTCATGATTTCTACTCAGTTCATCTTTAATTTCTTTCTAGTTTTGAGCCTTGGAGCCTCTGCTCGTTTGAAAAGGTGATCTTAGTATATAGAGATATTTGTGTGCTTTGATGAAAAGATAATAAAAAAGTATATAAAATTAACAAATCATTGGAGTTGCACAGGGCAAGAATGGAATCCACATGTTTTTACCTGAGATTTAGGCCTGGTGCCAGCCTTAAAGTCGTCCAATGTTCCTAAGGGCAGGACTATTTCAAAAAAGCAATTCTCTCCTTTTGATTTTTGGCAGCTCAGAATTTTTACCATTAAGCAAGGTGAAGAGGCATTTTATGGTTATGTCCTGATCTCTGCCCATGAGAAGAAAACACCACTACCTCCAACGGAAGATTCCCTTCTCTTCACCTCTCTAATAAAAATAATTTTTCTAAACTTTGATTCTTCTGTTATTTAGAATAAAGTTTTCTAATCATATAATGAAAGCAAGTATTTAAAACATCTTCTTGCAATAGATTCAGGCTATTTTGGTCTCCCTTCTCTCTCTGTCTCTGTCTCTTTCCTATACCTACTTGTCTGCATTTACTTATTGACTTCATTTTCCTTATTAAAGTAAAAATTAAAGTGTTTTGCAGGAACAGAGTTAAGGAACAAACTTGATATAATTAATGGTAAAGTAGACGCACCTGAACCCTGGCCCTGACACTTACTGGTTATGTGACCCTAATGGAGTCATTTAACATACAAAGGTTAACATCTTATATTTAGATCTCTCTATGTTCTATGACAGTTTTATGAACCTCAGTTTCTTCAACTGTAAAATCTAGAGTCATTGTGAGGTAAATCCTGTGCTATAAAATGTGAATTGTGATTAATTAGTGATTTTTTTCTCTTCAAAATCCTGGGTTTTAGAATCAGAAGAGGCTTTGGGGATCAACTAGTCCAGTCCACTTATTTTATAAGCCTAGAGAGATAAAGGAACTTGTCTATGGTTAAAGAGTGCTGAGTTTGGAATCTGGAAGACTTGAATTAAAATCCAACCTCAAACACTCACTAGTTGTGTGACCCTGGGCAAACCACTTAATCCCATTTGCCTCAGTTTCCTTATCTGTAAAATGAGCTAGAGAAGGAAATGGCAAACACCTTCAGTATCTTTACCAAGAAAACCTCAAATGGGATCATGAAGAGTTAAAAATGATTGAAAAATAACCACCAAAGTCATACAGATAGTAAATAAGAGTCAGGATTCAAACACATTTCTTGCTCACTTTAACTAATAGAACCCTCCTATGAACATCAGCAGTGTCCTTGGGGAATTAATATTGGCACAGTTCCTCTTATGTCAGACTGAATATCCAAGGGCAGTGCATTATATACAAATTTTTGTGTACCCACATAAATATGCATATCCACAGATCACATAATTTTAACTTTTTTCATAGCATTTTTAAGGGGAGAGCCATATTAAGTCTAAGTTATAGCTAGAATTTTTAAAATCCATAAAAAGTGGCTAGTGGGAAAGTCAGAAGTAGCCGTAAATCACCTGGCTACATCAATTGTATAATAGGTGCTAGTCTGGGATTCCTGCCTTGGGACGCCTGTGTAAACTTTAAGACCCTCCAGTGCATTCCAATTGGATTGCAGGGTCACTGAATGCTCAATACCCAACTAAAAATATTTTTCAGCATTTGTCATTTAGAAGAGCGTCAACTTGTAATTTTTCTTCTCTATTAAATTGAAATAAATTTGTTTCTTAATCCTCTGCAAAACTGGAATGGAATAGAATAAGCATTTATGTAGTGCCTACTTTGTACAAGGCATCTGCCAAGCACTTTATAAATGTCATCTAATTTGATCCTCATATCAATCCTGGGAGACAGTTGCCATTATTATTCTCATATTATAGATAAGGAAACTAAAGTAAACAGAAGTTAAATGATTTGCCCAGGATCATGCATCTAATAAATGTTGGAAGCTGTATTTAAACAATCTCAGTTCTCTATCTACTTTGTCCTCTAGCTGCCTGTAAAATTAAAAGTGTTTTGTTCAAAATTCCAAACCATTTTGGAAAATTACATTGGAACCCAAGTTCAAATTTTATTGCCTCTTTTCCTCATTTATTGTATCTTTTCCTCATTTGTTGTTCCTTGTGAATTCATCTATTAAATCTAGATTATAAAATTATGAAAACATCCTTAAAAATTTCCCTTCCCTTTGAGAAATAGAAGATTACAGAGCCATTTATCATCCTGGTAAGTAATTTCTTCTTGACCTAATTTTAAATACTTACAAATGCAGTTCCTTTTCAAATATCTTTATATTTTTCTTTACAAAATTAAATATAGAACATTTATATAGTAATATGCATAATCATTTCCACCAAAGATTAGCAATCTAACACCCTCCTGAAGAGCAAAAGGCTTCTGCAGCTTGCCGTTGTACATGAATATCAATGAAAATACAATTTTTTTTGGAGATCATGCTTACTGATCACAAATCTTTGTTTAAAATAGGGAATTCACATAGGGATAATCTTTCATTTTTATAGTGAGTTATATTTTTCAAAGACAACACTCATATCATTTAAGTAATAAATCAAAAAACACAGGAAAGGAAGAAAAACAGGCCACTTTAGAATAGGATGTGACTTTTGTTTCACAAATGCCTTTTAGAGATTAAAAAAAAATCAGGGTGTTTTGGGTACCAGATTTTTATAAGTTAGTTTCAGTCTCAGTGTTGGGGCAGCTGAAATCATTTGATTCAACACACCTGATGGGGAAGAAATCACCCAAAAGGAAAAACAATTTGATATAGTAGAAAGTTCACTGATATTCAAGAAACCTGACTCTACTACTGTGTGATCGTGGGTAAAGTGTTTAACTCTCTCAGTTTGCTCACAAGTATAATGTTCTCAATGATCTTTATATTTCCTTTTAGTTAACATGTTCTGTTATTTTATGAGCTTTGGGTTGGGAATCCAAAAACCTGTCTCTACCATTTAGTAGGTTTGTGACCTTGGACAATCTGCTAAATCTTATTTGGGCTAATGTTCTCCATCTGTATAATGGAAGTTTTAATACTTATACAAGTAACAGAATTTTTATGAGAAGTGGATGAAATAATGTATGTAAAACTCTTAGTGAACTTTATACTAAAGAAATGGTAGCTACTATTATTAAGATAATTAAGCTAATAATTGTGAAAGTTAAATGATTCTTACTAACAGGGAAAATGAGTTACAGAAGTACAAATGAAAAAAACTTAGGAAGGATATCATCATCACTTCTTCAGGTTTGTGATAGAGAAGAAAAAAGCCAGGTGTCATCTAACATGCACCCTAGGTCTGGAAGGAGCAGATTTTGTGGGGTTCAAAGGAAGGCTGAATCATAAGGACTAAAAATTCTACAAGTGAAGTCAGACCAGGAGGGAAAGGAAACTCAACAATGAAATGCTCAAGACACCAAGGGGAAGTGGTTTTGATAAATATTTTAAAAATTGGAGTTTTCTAGCAGAGGCTAGAAGACCACTTTCTAGGTATGTTTTAATGGGATTTTGTGTGTGTGTGTGTGTGTGTGTGTGTGTGTGTGTGTGTGTGACTTCGAATTGTCTGAAGAGATTAATGTAGATGGATATGGATCTCAACAACCAAGTTAGGTTTTGTTTCTTTTGTTTTGAAAAAAAATTAGATATAAGATATGAAAGTAAAGGCAATTACCATATAAACATATGTCATGTCAGGAATGGTAAATTCAGAATGATCTAAGGCAGCTCAGGTAAAAGACAAAGAGAAGAGAGTGTTTTATTTTCTTGTGTTAGATAAAAGAAGGGAAAGAACAGTTTTGGGAGATGGATGGGATGATGATAGCCTGACAACAGAGAAAAGGCAGAGTTGCTTAATTATTATTGTGATTCTCTTTTTCTCTGCAAAGAAGAATGACCTTTGCCCTGGAAATGACATGCAACAATGGATATTATTTCATACATATATATATATGTATATATTACTTAAAATAAATAAGTAAATTTATAAGAGAACATCTGACAAATTTAAATCACCTGAGTAGGGTAGTGTTGCCACACTACTGATGGTTGTGTTTACTGAGCCACTGGCAGTGATAATTTTGAAAGTGACGCAGAATGGAAGATGTAATATCAAATTGGAAAAGAGAAAATATTCCAATTTCTCCCTCCTCCCCAAATTATCCATGTTCTAACAAATAAAGAAAAGAAGGAGGGAGAGGGGGGAGAGGGAGAGGTAGAAAGAGAGGGAGAGGGAGAGAATGGGTAAGGGAGGGAAGAGGAGAAAATTATTTATCTAGAAGTGGATAGCATTTTTCATCATGAGTCCTTTAGAACTGTAGTGAATCATTGTATTGATCAAAGTTCCAATTTTCAAAAATATGGGAAAAGAAAGGAGATAAGAAACCAAAGACCAATGAATATATCTTTGAATCCTGGAAAAATTCTAGCAATGACTATTAAAGAAATAGGTAATAGAAATCTGGAAAAGGAAGTAGCTTTTGTAAAGAGCTAGTGAGTAAGGCTTTATCAAGAATAAGTCAAGCCAGAAAAACCTTATTTCCTTTACTGAGTTTAGGGTTACTAAGCTGCTACATATACAGCTTACCAAGATTTTGCCAAAACTTTTGCTAAAATTTTTCATACCATTCTTATGAAAAAGATGGACAAATGGGGACTAGATGATAGTTAGTGGATCTGGATCTGATTGAATGTCTGGATTCAAAAGGTAGTCATGAATGATTCAGTGCCTGTTTCAGCAGAAAACCTCCATTATTGGCCCCCAGAGATTTATGCATGGCTCTGTAACATTACAATAAATTGGATAAAGGCAGAGGTGAAATGTTTACCAAATTTCCAGATGACGCAAAGCTGTTGGAAAAGCCAACATACCAACTAAATAAAGTCAGTATCTGAAAAGATGTTTATAAGCAACAACATTGGGTTCAATGTGAAAAGAAATTCAATAGAGATAAAAAATAAACTCAAACACTTTGGTTAAAACCACCCCCACTACATTACAAATATAAGATGGGGAGCCATGGTTAGATAGCAGTATCAAAAAAAAAATTGAATTTTAATGGACTTAAAGCTCAATATTAGCAGTATGGTATGGAAGCCATGAAAGCTATTACAATCTTGGTCTTCTTTAAGAAAGTTACAACTTTTAAGAATAAGGAGGCGACAGTCCCATTTACTTTGATTTGATCAGACTACATTTGTGTTATTGTATTCTGGACACTACAATTTAGGAAATTACATTGACAAACTACAGTGCTCAGAGGAAGGCAATCAAGATGATAAATGGTCTTTTATTCCATGCTATATGATAATAGATTGAATGGACTAGGGATGTTAAGAAGATTTGGAGTGACATGATGGTTTTTTCAAGTATCTGAAAGACTGTTGTGTGGAAGAGGGTTTAGATTTGTTCAGTTTGCTGGCAAAAAAAAAAAAAAAAAAAACAGAAACAGGAAAAATGGGTGGAAGTTTCAATGAGGAAAATTTAGCTTGATGTCACGAAATAGTTCCTAACAATTAGATCTTTCCAAAAGTGGAATGAGCTTCCAAAAAAAGTGGTTAGATTTCTTCTCATTGGAGGTTTTTCAGCAAACTGGAAATGGTTGACTATTTGTCAGGTATGTGATAGGAAGATTCCTTTTTTGAGATTTGCATTGAATTTAAAAGATCCTGAGATTTCTTCCAACAGCAGAATTATGTGCCAAATGCTATGCAATACATCTTATAACAATTATTATATTATGAAACCATGTCTAATTGTAGAATGCTATACACCTATATATCTTTAGACATATTTGTGAATCTCTACTTTGTATCTCTTGCCCTACACTGAGGCTTCTTAGATCTAAGTAGAAGAATCCTCTTATTTAGTTTATGGTCATGTGTCTATAACTAAAATGTTAAAAAAAATAAAGATTACCTGTCAAAACTTTCAGAAAAAATTACAAAAAGTTAATGGCTAGATTCCTATCTATCATGGGCAGCTGGATAGCACAGTGGACACAGCACTACTCCTCTAGGAGTCAGGAGGACCTGAGTTCAAATCAGCCCTCAGACCCTTTATATTTATTAACTGTGTAACCCTGGGCAAGTAACTTAACTCTTATTGTCTTGACAAAACAAACAAACAAACAAACAAACAAAAAAACACCACAAGAATTATTTCACTTTTGTCAGCTATTTGCTTACCTCAAAACTTCATGAATGGTTCTTAGGTCAAAATCCCTATCTATAAATTTCCTCAAAGATATAGAGGTTAATTAAAAATAATTAGTAAATCACTTTACCTAGTGAGTCTTTCCTTTCCTAACCTTGGACAAGCCCAAGGTGTTGAAACAATGATGAGTGTTATGGTCTGAAACTATTAGAATTCTGAGCTAGATGAGTTTCTTCATCCTTTTTTTTCCCTCTGTGTCTCTGGAATGTATTGAAAGCTCTTGGAGTTATTCTAATTATGAGCATTCTAAGGGCATTTTCAGGCATTAACATTTCTGGCTAGGAGACTTTTTTACATTTTCTTTGAAAACCTGAGGAAGTCATGTTTGATGAAGTATTAGTTGACATGGGGATGCTTTGATGTTGGGATATATCGCATTAATAATAGGATATGAAAAAAGTGTTAAAGGAGCTGGATATTATTTATAATAAATCTATTTCTTATGATTGCCTTTATGGATGTGGAAAAATTATTAAACTTCTTTGGACCTCAGTTTCCTTATCTGTACAACAAGGAGGTTGTTCTAGATAGTCTCTAGCTTCCTATTCTACTTTGAGAGCCTGTGAAATTAACTTTAGCCTCAGGTTTTTATACCTAGAAACTCTGAATTTATAACTTTACAAGATAGTCTCTTTTTTACTAATTGCTATTTTTATTTTAGTAAGAAAATAAAATTATTTTATCTTTATATCATCTATATAACTTCTCCCACCTCATAAGCCACAAGCCATTTCTTTTTATAAACTTGGTATTGTAATTTTTCTTTGAAAGCTTCTACAGTGATCTGTGGTTGAAGTCATTTGAGTTTTGATGACTAAAATTTCTGCCCATCTTTCAACACTAGCTTAAGTCCCATGGCAACCAAACCTTTCCAATGGTGCTGGTCTTCATTTCTTTCCTCCTCTTTAAACTACAGTTTAAAACACCATTCAATGTAACATTTGTAATATTCTGGTGTTTCTTTATGTTTCAGTAAGAAATCATGTTGTTTGAAGGCAGATATCTATCTTTAAATGCTATTATATTCTTCATAGCACCTTACATGTCAACTGAATGGTATATGCTTTATAAATACTTGCAATTAGAATTAAGCATTATCCATTTGTCTTAGTCTGTGTAAAGTGGTAAAAACAGAACTTTGGGATGAGCTATTATAAATCTTGCCTTTGGCTGCCAATCTGAAAAGATAAGTTTTCTTTCCTCAAATATTTCAGTACAATGTAGAAAAAAATGTTCATATATTGGATAGGAGGGATATGAAAAGGCAGTATTTTTTCTTTACAGATTAGAAATCCACATTATCCATTTTCTTAGATGAAAAGACATAATTGATCTGAAGTTATATACGCCATCTTCTCTTTGTACCAATTTTTTCACAAGAAATGAGAAACCTGGTGAAAGTTTTGTTTAAGAAATGTTTTATCTAAACATTTCAGTACTAAATATGAAACCAGATGAGACTGAATTATAGCACCTTGACTACCTGTGTTTCCTACATATGTATATCTCCTTATGTATTCTCCACATGTATACATTCTCCCCTTTAATTCTGAATGCATTTGAGGGGGATACTGTGCTATAGAGAAAATATTTTGTTACTACTTTCTTACTATTTTCAGACAGTAATTAGGCAACCAATTGCCTGGCTAATTGCCATAGGAAATGAAAATAAATGTGGAGTTTTTCACTTTACTGAGGACTATTACTTGCTGTGCTAGAATTAATATGTAAGACATATACATACAAAAAAATTTTAGGTAACATTCATCTACTAGCAATCAATGCAAACTATAATATAGTATGGCCCTGGCAAAGAAAGAAGTAGAATGAATTTTCTTCACTAGTTCTACTGTAACTAAATTATATTTAACATGGGTTTTTACAGTAAGAAGTTATCAATTTAGTCCTTCATCTTTAGATAGGAAACTCAATTTTACTTTGAAAAACAGAACAAAACAAAACAGAAACAACCCTAAGAACCCCTAGCTAAACAAAAAATACTTCCATCATAGGGTAATTGGTATATATTTTAAAATTGAAATCTTACCAGAGAAATGTGGCTTGCTAGTGTCTCACTGGGGCTTCTGTTAAGTTTAGTCTTTATGAGGTATGTTTCACAAATGAACAAAAGCCACATATTGTAAACTGTGTTTTACTTGGCTTTGTGTCAATAATGTCTCATCATTCTCATTTCCTCCCCTAAATAGTTGTATAACACTGAATGAAAACTCACCATATTCTGGCTGTTCTTTGGTTTCAAAAGTCCGATGGCTTGGGGCATGGCGATCCCATCCCCTGGGGGGATTGAGGAAGTTGCTATCTTCTGTAGTGCTATCAAACTTGTAGTCCTGGTCACCACTGTTTACCCTTGACAAGGTGGAAGACCTCTGCCACCAATTACGCCAATCAGGTGATGGGATTGGCCAGCTGGGCTTGTTTTCTGGGTGCAAGTCTTTCTCTGACTCTGTGTCTGGACCATCAACAACCTCTATGGTAACCTGGGGGATTCAAAGCATGCAGAGAGTGAGGGTTCATTATCCCAACTCACATCTCTAGGGAGTTAGGGTCTTGGGAGACTGTTGTAGTAGGAAGAACAATGGTTTGGGAATCAAGAAACTTGAGACTTAGCCTGATATATCTCCTAGTTGGCTGAATTTGGGCAAGTCACAAGTTTCCTCACTTATGGAATCTCCCAAATCCCCTGGTAATAAAAAGTTTGGTGTTTTAAAAAACTTGCTATTGCAGAAAGAAATGAATGAGGAACACTTTATTAGGTAAGAGAGCAGTCTGAGCATAAGGCTATTAGATTCTAGATATTAAAAAGAGAGGTCTTCATTTCATCACTAATGCAATTAAAAACTTTATGCAAAACTGAAATAGGGGTCTAATGCAGGGTAAAGTAATCCATAATACTAGGTTCATTGAAGCTACCTGCCCTCCTATTGGACTCTGCAAACTTCTGGACATTGTCATCTGCCTTGCCTAAATTTCCCTGTTCTTTACTTGCCCTAAGGATACCTAGATTCTTTCATTTTCATTTCAATTGAGCTCTCCTATATGTTGTCTGTCTCCTTCCCCTCCCCCAACTAGAATATAAGCTCCTAGAGAATAGTAATTCTATAACTTTTCAGCTTCTATCCCACTTGCTTAGCATAGTACTTGACACACTGCAAGCATTTATTTAATACAATTTTTTCATTCACACTGAACAGCAGTCAGTTCCTTCAGGTCTCCACCATAGACTCTGTTTAGCCCCAGTGATACAAGATAGAGGAGAGGGTCGCTGATCTCTGGTCTAAGATTTACAGCAAGAAAACCCAGGAAATTAAGAGATCTGGGCAAAATTTGATAGGTGCTCACTACTGCTTGGGGATAGCTCTTACTCTTTCTGCAGCTAAAGCTCATCACAGATTAGTGATACCAAATTCCAGAACGAAACCCCTGAAGCCAGGGCAGGTAGAAATGCCAAGGTTAGAACCTGCCCAGAAGTTAAAGCTTTTTGCATTTTTAAACCCACTCTGCCACAGCCACAGGGCTGACAGAATTGAACTTCTTGGCTCTGAGAGACAATCAGCTTAGTGAGACTTGTTCAAAAGACTTGTTGGACTTCTTTGGACATCACACAGCTCTTGCAACATCGCTCTGGATGAGTTATGTGTAAATGAATAAGAAACACACACTCCAAAATAATAAGGGCAAGCTGTGCTAGGCAGATGCCTTTTCGGTTTTGCTGTAACCCAACATTTGAGGAGGGATTGGAGATGTCCTGCCAAATCAAACTAGTTTTTGCCCATCTATGAGACAAACAGCCCCTTCCCTTTCTGTTAGAAAGGAGGAAATATGTTAACTGGAACAGGCTTTATATTGCTTACTTTGAAATTGCCAGCTAAATTATTTAGTTATGTTTCTTGCCTATTTAAGAAACTGAAAAGGTTTTCACTAGGTGGAAAACTGTGAGTTCCCTGGGACCTAGGAGATAAAATGTCATTAGCCAGAAAATGTTTCCTTAATTCCTTTCCTGGTTCTACTTTCTTACTCTGGAAGATCCTTCTGTCCTTAAGGCCCCATTCTCTCTTTGGCAAGTTCCTCCCAGAACCTCCATTTTGAGAAAATGCCCAGGCCAGCCCCATGCCCACTCCTTCATTGCTCTCCTAGCTCTATATCAGACTCTCTAGATTCCTCCTCTACGACTTGTACAAATGCCTTCTTTTCCTCCCCTTTCCTTTTTAGCACCCTTCTGTACGCAGTAGAATGTCAGTTTATTGAGGGCAAATACTGTCTTTCTTTTTGTTGGGTCTTTATTCCCAGCACCTAGAATATATTAAGCACTTAATAATGCTTGCTGACATGTATGGAAGAGGCATATTGACATATGAGGCTTTTCACAAATAAACAAGGCCCCTGTCAGACTAATCAGTTAGGAGATTTATTGTCTGTCTCCTACTCAGGTAAATAATAATGATGACAGTATAATGGTAGTGGTGATGGTGATAGTCTGAGGGGCTTGTCAATGAAGACCTGGAAAGAAAGAGCAAGAGCTTCTGTCCCCCAATTCTTCCATACACTCTCCCAGTGATCATGCAGATAAAGAAGCATCTGCATCAATATAATAATTAATCTTTTCTTCTTTAGGACCTAGCATAGGTAGAGATTGAGGACAAGATATTTGTGCCAAGAGGTGTAAGACTAATGCCATAAATATAGTAAAAGACTCATTATAAAACATTTCAGTATAGCACAGTAATCCGTGAATCTGTGTCAATGTTAAGGCTTCTTGTAAAATGCCATATAATGTGTCCTTCTCACTCTAATACAGAACTCTGTTGCACTGCTTTGATGTCCAGCATCTTTACATACATTGGTCTTTGGACTCTTTTTCAGATTCCTCCAAAAAAAAAGAATGGAAGTGGGGAGGAGGAAAGGGGGGAGAACATATTTCAGTACCTTTTGTTTCTATCTGCAATTAGTGGCAGGGAGGAGGGCTGAGGGACGGGAGTAGAGAACATAACCCAGGAAGTGGAAAAGACTAGCGCAGAAGAATCGTTGCAGTTCAGTAGTGCAGAACCAAGTTGGGCAGTTACAGGACAATGCACATATTTCCTCTTTGTCCACATAAAACTTTGCATTTACGACCTTGTTCCCTTTTGACTACAGATGGAACAATTGAGATGCAGTGACTGTGAGGCTATTAAGAGACTGCATCAGGCCTAGACAGCCAGAGTCATACAAACCTGCAATTGTGGTAATAAAAGAAGTCTATGGGTAGGAGATAAGGTGGACTGTGCCCAGCAGTTTGGTATTACATTTGTATGCAGACTGGAGTCAAAGTGATTACTTCGACAAAACAGGCCCTGCAATTTCTCCAAGTTGGGAATAAAAACAATTTCATGTTTAAAGTCATTACCGTCAATCCATGTGTTTAGAATTGTGACACTGATCCAAACAAAATAGGTTTGTTGGTTGGCCATGCAAAGAGTAGCAAAATAAGTTTACTCCAGTTGTTATATCAATGACTGAATCTCAGCAATTTAGAGTTTTCTTTTCCCCCTTTAATTTGTACCCTCTCTGTTCCAAGTAAAAAAAAAAAAAAACCCCAAGGATCCTCCTTTCCCCTAATTTCATTAACAATATGAAAATTTCACAATAGTATTTTTAAAAAAGAGACTAATGTTTAACTTAAAATCCTACTAGGTCATGATTTGAAGTTTGTCATTAACCAGATTGCTAATTTTATTTTTTTATTAAACCTCATAAAATGTAGGGTGTCCCAAAAGTCTTAGTGCAGTTCTAAGCTTCACTATCTTCAGAAGTATGAAACCTACACACTTACAAAAAGCATCATTTGGAAAATTAATTATTTGCATTTTTCTTACACTTTGAAGTTCTGTGAATTTAGACATATGAGGCATTCTGTCATTATGTATTACATATATGACAAATGACAAGTTTCTAGTGACAAATGACACTTTCTCAGACCAGTGGATAGATAGTGGAAGTTCTCTTGCTTAGCCTCCTCGATCATCTGATTTTTTTCTTCAATAGTCATGTTAAAACTGTCACAGGTATCAAAATTTCAGTCTTTAGATGATCCTAAGGCTAGGCTTACAAAAGCAATCTCCTTTTAGTCACTAAGCCTTAGCTGATGAAGGTGTTTACAAACTTTGCTAATAAACTAGAGTAATGCATATAACACAAGGAAGTAGCTATGTTAAATTATTTTAAAATAGAAATGTTTAAAAATTTTAAATTAGTCTTACCAATTTTTTTTTTGTATGTGGTTGTTAAAGCTTAAAATTGCACTGATATTTTTGGGAGTAGTGGAGAAGAAATGAATCTTTATTACAATAACTACTGACAGAGTGCTTTAAATTTCACAAAAAGCTTTAGATAAATAATCTCATTTAAACTTCACAACAACCTTGTACAGAAGGTACTTAGCTCCACTTTACAGATAAGGAAACAGCAATTTAGAGTTGGCTAAGCAACTTGCCCAAATTCACACTGCCAGTAAATGTCACATTCATTTACTTTGGATTTGAATCCATGTTTCTTCTTGTTTCCAAGTCCAGTGCTACATATTGTCACTATTTACCTATCTCTTCAGAGTCAAAGAATCTTGTGATAGAGCAGTCTGTTAGCTGCAACAAAGTGAGGAGCTTGATGTTGATGTCAAAGTCTAGCAAATTTCCAACATCTAGTTGAGTGTTCCTAATTCTTTTTCTTCTTCCCCTGAATGCAATTATGTTTTTTGTATTACAAATATATCTTGTATTCCATCTCCTCCATTACCACATGTGAAAGCATAAGAACCAAAGTTCTCTAAAGAACTCTCAAATAATGCAACTCTTGGCAGAATCTCTCTGCCTTTAAGGGAATTTGTCCACCTTGTGTGCTCGTCTAGACAATTCTCTTTGGGAATCTGTCTTTCAAAGCCTCTAAGAGATGCATGGGAGAGTACTATGCAATTCTCTGGCTTCTTTCTACCACTTGTGGAAGTTCTTTAGAGACAAACACTTTGCTTCCCCTTTGTTCAAAAGGCACTTTTAAAAGAAAAGGGTAATTTCTATTCACTGGGGGCTGTTCTCATCATAACTACTCACATCACAAGGAATACACCCATAGCTTCTTCAGAGCATGAATATCTATTATCTAAATATATTTGTGAGATGAGATGACAGGTCTCATTTTTAAGATAGGGAATTGAATTCCTCTAGATCACAGTCCTCAGCAGTAGAACTGGGGAGTGTCTCTAGGTGTTGCATATAATATTTTGTCCACAAGATGACAGCATCATTCTGGGGCCCATTTCTGGACAATCTTAGCAGAAAAATCACTAAGCAGATTTTTAAAAAAGAACTGACTAAACTCTGCATGTTGAAATTATTCCAATTCTTATTTGTACACAACTGACTGTATATAGTCTTCTTCATTAGACTGTGAGCTCCTTGAGAGCAGGGATTATTTGCCTTTAGGTTTTCTTTGTATGATCAGAATTTGGTAGAGTGCCTGGCATATAGTAGATGCTCACTGACTGATAATGGAACTTTCAATATACCGGAGATAGCAATATTTGGGAGAGACAATAAAGGTTTGTTGCTCTGGATTTATCTTTTTAACTGGCTAAGAAAAATTTCAGACTCCAATTTAAGACCTATTGTCAATGTTGACACTCCAAAATAGATTTTTCCCCCCAAGGGAGAGAGGAAATCTAAAGTAAAAGTACTCAGAATGTTGTAGTGTGACTCATCTGATTGTATGGTGTGGAGCTTAAGAGCCTTGTGGCTATTGTAAATACATTTTAGCAGAGAAAAAAAAGGCATTTGGATGGCTGGTACATTTTTTATAAGTCTTTTTCAGTGGAAAGAATAGAAGAAAATTATGTATATTAGGTTAAATGAATGTTAATCTCAGATCATTCCAAAAAGAGAAATTTTTGGTAGTTAAAATTACTGTAGCAATGAACTGATGCCCTAAGCCTAATTATAAGTTTATTTTAGGGATTTTGTCTTTTCACTTGGGATTTGCTAGCTGACAATCAGTTTTATTCTTAAAGCCAAGTCGGTACCATGGTTCAAGTAAAATACATCCCAGGTGTTTTACTTTCTTTCTTAAAGACTTTATTCTTTAAAAATTAACTTTATTACATCAAATTTAATATTGAGAATCACTTCACCAGTTTGAAGCAATTTATTTTTATTTTGCACTTAGTTGGCTTTTTGTCTTCTACCAATAACTTCCACTGCCTTAAAACAAGACTTGGGACCATTAAAATGAAGGCCTGATTAATTTTTTTTAAAAGACTGCTTGACTTATTTGGAGGGGAAAAAAAAGCAACTATAAAAGGATCTCAGCTTGTGTCCTATTCAGCATCATTCTCTCTAAAAGGCTAAAAGCAGAATGGGATTGGGGACATTCCTTCTCTTCCCTCAGTTTGCCAGTTTCTTCTTAGAAAGGTATAAGGCAGCTTCAGAAGGCCAACAGATTTGGCAAAACAACTGCCTTGCAAGACCTATGTTTCCTTTCCCCATCTCACTTTCTACCCTCCCCTTCCCAACAGCTCCCTAGTAGAGAGCGTGGGAAACCTTTCTAGAAACTAGAGGGGCAGGGGAGTTTAGTTGAAAGTGGAGTATCAAGTTCCAAGCTTAGGCTCCCCATCAGAACTGAGGAATAGGTGGGGGCAGGAAGGGAGGGGGCAGGTTGCCAAGGAAAGAGGGACAGAAAGGGGGGGCATTGGTAATGGAAACAGATTCATTGATAAACCCCCTTCACCTGGCTTCACTCTGCTTCACATAGGAAGGAAATGCTTTGACTGGGCCCTGGAGTCACCAGCAGGGCTGTCTGCCCTGCTGAATCAACCACGTGTCAAACCAGTGAATTTTAACAAAAGAGTGGAGCTGTGAGGAAGGGGAGAGTGTTGCCAACACGGAAACATATCACCCCCTTTTAAAATGCACCTCATATTTTAAAGGACCACCGGGGAATTGGTTTACTCAAGTGCAATGGTGCATTCGGCTGCAGCCGCCACCCCAGCAGTCAGGCCAGCTCCAAAGCAGTCCCAGCCGGCACGGATGCATCTCTGTGTATAAGCAGCCCCAAGGCTGGTGAAGCAACAGCTGCTCCATTCTTTCTTGACTGACCAATGCTCAATGACTGTTCTTTTGTGGTCTTCCACAGACATGAGGCCATAAATTGGGTTCAAAATACAATTTTTAAGGGCTGACAGGTCATCAGGTCAACAAAACACTCACCTCTTCCTCCAAAAGACAAATAAACAGATTGAAGAACTGTATCAGGAAAAAAAATAGGATGGCACAGCTGAGAAGGGTGGGAAAAAGGGATGGCTTTTGGCTCTTGCCCATATTTTAAACTTTAATTGTATCTGGGCAATGATCATCTGTGTTTCCAGTACATTCAGCCAATTGCTTTTTTGTTTTGAAATGATGTAATCTTTATTCTGCCAGCTTTGGGGCAACCAATATTCTTTTGGCAGCTTGATGATCTCAGTTGTCCTAATAGTAACTGGAAAAAAAATGGCAGTGCTCATAAAAATGTCACATCCTATTCTCTGGTCATAGCCTCAAATGCACTGCTCATGAAAGGATCACAGAAATGCAACTTCAAACATCTTTCAACAAATGAAATCTTCAGAAAATCATGAAGTACACATTTCTTCCTCCCAGGGATTGAAAAAACAAGATTGTAAACAGTCACTGAAAACTATCATAGGTGGTCATAGACCTGTTTAAAATTGCCTAAAGAGAAGCACAATGGATAGACCCCTGGGTCGGGAGTCAGGAAGACCCAAAGTCAAATCTAGCCTCAGATACTTACTAGACCCTGGGCAAGTCACTTAACCCTGTTTGCTTTAGGTTCCCATATGTAAAATAAATTGTAGAAGGAAATGGTAAACTACTTCAGTACTTTAGCCAAGAAAATCCCAAATAGTGTTGCAAAGAATCCCATAGGACTGAACAAAAAACAACAGAGATTAAAGCTAACTATTTCCATTTGTATCACATCAGCAGCCACACCTCCACAATTTTAGGCAAAAGGAAACAAGATTCTGAGAGACTGCAACTAAATAAGTATGAACAGCTGAATAAAGCCTTCTCACACTATGCTATTTTTGAGATTTAGCTTCTCCTCCTTCTCCCTCTCTTTCTCCTCTCCCCCCTCCCATTCTTATCTCTTTGTTCCTCTTTTCCCCTTTCTTTTCTCTTTCCTTCCCTTTCTCCAATTATCCCATTTCTTCCTCCATATATCCTCCAACCTTTTGTCTTCCTTAATTCCACTCTGTTCTCCCATCTTCAGCCATGAATAGGAATGTTTTCAAAGCATTCTTCACTTCATATTCAGTTAAACAAAACAGCTTATTATGATGAAAAATGAATTGTAAACTTGGCCACTTTGGATACTTTTCACACAGACAGATTAAGTGTGCAAAAATTAGGGTCCATTCTTATTTGTCGTCTCCTGATTTCTTTGGAGAAGAAAGTTTCTCAGTTGTGAACCCCAGAGAAAGTAAAGCCATGACCACTTTGTACCAAAATATCTAAAAGTCATGGAAAATATAGCCAAGTTAATTCTGGATAGGCTATACCAGCTCCCAGGCTTACTTTATCTGGAAGAGAGAGGAGGAAGGCTGAGGAATTTCCTCAAACTCTGTTCTTGGCTATAATTCTGTATATTTAATAATTTCTTAACAAAGGAATTTTTCCCCTTCCTCCCCTGCTCTTGCTCCCATCTTCTTACTTTTCAGCAGCTTATATTCGTTTTTGGTAATTTTTTACATTTCTCTTTAGCTCACTTTGCGGCAGCTCAGAGGGCTAGGCTTGGAGTCTGGAAGACTTACCTCCCTGAATTCAAATCTAGCCTTAGACACTTACTAGCTATGTGATCCTGGGCAAATCTAACCTCATTTGCCTCCATTTCCTCAATTATAAAATGAGCTAGAGAGGGCAACCACATTGCCTATCTTTGCCTAAAAAACTCAAATGAAGTCACAGAGAGTCAGACATGACTGAAAAAAAATGACAACTGAATCCTAGTACCTGATACAAGTTCATTAGTCTATAACTTATAGTTTTCTCAATTTCCCTTAATGTTAATGTCCTCTCTCTGTTTTTTAAATTAAATTTCATTTTTTCAACATCAAAATTCATCTCTTCCTTTTTACCTTTCCACATGTGTATGTTTGTGTGTATGTATATATACATATACATACACACACATTCACATTAAGATAAAACATGTATAAGATATAAAGAACATATATATTTATGTATATATATTCATGTATATGTATGCATATAAATGTATGTGTATAGACAGAAATATATCACATGTATTACATAATGTATGTATATTACATATACATATAGTCTCATTTAGTACTCTGAAAGTTGTGGAAATTCAGATCATCAGCAATTTCAGAGTACTAATGATGAAACATGCTACCTACTTCCTGAGAAGTAAAAGCCTCAAAGTTGTCTGTTGTCATCATATGAGTTATTCCATTGCTTCTGTTCAATTCATTCTGTATAAGTTCACATAAATCTTCCTAGGTTACTCTAAAACTATTTTCGTCATTTCTTAGAGCATTAGAATATTCTGTCATATTTATGTACTATAATGAGTTCAAGAGTCATTCCCCAACTGATGGGCAGTACCTCAGATTCCAATTCCTTGACACTTTAAAAAACAAAAAACAAAACAATAACTATAAATATTTTTCCACTTAGACTTTGTTTTGTTTAAAACTAATCTGTCCCTTAATTTTCCTTTCCCCTTATTCCTCCTTTCTTATTCTCCCTACTTCCCTCTTATTTCCCAGTTGAGTGAAATATATTTTTGTATTTTTCTCTATATGTGTATGTATGTGTATTCTCTCCTTTGACTAGTTCAAATAAAAGTGAGATTTAAAGTCGGATGCTTTCCTCTCTAATCTCCACCTTTCCCTCCCTGTTTGTATGGACTTCCATCTCCACACCAAGATTGACATTTTTTCCCCATAAACTTTCTTTTTGTTCCCCACCTAATGTATTCCTTTTACCTTCTCTAGAATCCCTCTAAAGCCTTCTGTCTAATTATATGTCTCCTTATAAGCCCTGATAATGATAGGGTTCAGATAGCCCCTTGTGAATGAATGTTTACTCTTGTTTACATGTTTGTGTTACTCAACTTTTGTGCTGTACTTCAGAATTTCTATGTGGTTCTGTTCCTTTCATAAGGAATGCTTAGAAGTGCTACTCTAATTCATCAAAGATCCTTTTTTTGTAAGATTATTTTGCTAGATAAATTACTCTTGGTTATAAGTCTGTATTCTTTGCCTTCTAGACTACTGTTATCTAAGTACTCCACTACTAATGCCTTTCCTATTTTAACCATTTCCCCTTTATCTTGAATATAGCTTGTTTGTACATATTTGTTTGCTTGCTGTCTGTCCCTTTAGATGGTGTGCTTCTTAAAATTAGGGACTGCGTTTTGACCCTTCTTGTATGCCCAGTGCTTAGCATAGTATCTGACACATAGTAAGCACTTAATAAATGTTTATTGTCAGACTCACTGGACTTTGTTGAATTGCAGAGAAGGGGTAACATGCTTTAGGAAGATCATCTTGGCCCCTGAGTGCAGGATAGACTTAAGTGGGGAGAGACCAATCAGAAGGTTCTTGCAATAGTCCAGAAGTAAAATGATTATAGCATACATCAGGGTGGCAGCTATATGAATGGAGGGAAGGGGAAGTATCACAGAAAACTTAAGAAATAACAAGACTTAGCAAAAGGTTGGATGTGATGGGTGAAAAGAAGTGAGAAATCAAGAATGATACCAAGATTGTGAGCTTGGATGACTGGGATAATAGTGGTACCCTCAACAGTAATGCAGAAATTGGGAAGAGGGAAACATTTTGGGGAAAAGATCACAAATTCTGTTTTGGCAGTGTTGGTTTCACTTCATATAAATAAATCTTATTTTGTTAGAGGTTTTTCTATTCAGAGATAACCCAATAGGAAGAGTAGGTATTATATAATGGAAGAGCCAATACTGTAAATAATGCAACCAATTACAATAATTCAGTACTGATTAGAAACAATATTTAGGGTGGATGGTGATTTTACTTCATTCTTTAAGGGTGTCCTAAACTGATCTGCTTAAAATCCCCTGAACCCCACCTCTATAGTCTTTTTTTATGACTGCTTCTATTCCTTTCTTTCCATCTGTTGAAATCTTATTTACCAATTCTTAAGTTCTTCAAACTCACTGCATACCTTCTCCATGAGGCCTTCGATAGTAAACCTACACATACTCCATAATAACACATATTATCTTTACTACTCAAATGTTGCTGAATTATCACTCATATCTTGTTCCCTAGGCCAATGAATGCTGGAGAGTTCTATCCCAAATCCTTTCCCTTTTTCTCTCAACACTGAATCTCAATGATCAATGGTCAAAGCAGTTCCCATCAGTTAAATTACCAATTATATGCAGATGACTGTCATATAGATATAAATAGCTTTCATCTCTATCTTTAGTTTAAATCATTATAATAATAATAGCTAGTCCTGATGTGGTACTTTCAGATGGGAAAAACTTTTTTAAAAAATCTCATTTGTTCCTCACAACAATCTTGGAAGGTAGGTGTTATTTTTACTCCCATTTTACAAATGGGGAAACCAAAGCAGGAAGAAATTAAAGTCACTTTCCCAGAATCCCATGGCTGGTGCCTGAAGACACTTTTGAATTTAGGTTCTGTACTCTATTCACTGTGCATCTAGCTTAAACTGTCTGATGCACATACCTATATCAATGTCTGATCTCAATCTCAACAAATCCAAAACAAAAATAATAATCTTTATCCCCAAATCTATCCTTCTTCCAAATTTCTCTAATTCTCTAGGAGGCTCCACGATTCTTCTAGTCTCCCAATTTTAAAACCTCAGCATTATCTTCCACTCCTCCCTCTCTTATCCCACATATCCAATCACTTGTCAAGTCTTGCAGACCACCACCACATCTTATTCAATTATACCTTTCCCTCAAGTCAGCCATCATTCTATGTAAGGTCCCATTCACCTCTTGCTAAATTATTGCAGCAGTCTCCTAATTGATCACTTAGCAAAAATTTTCTTCATTTTCTTCTTCAAGAAAGTTCAGTAACTAACCAACCTAGTTTTCTAGACTGATGGTACATTATTCCTCCTAACACATTGCCTTCCAAATTGTCCTACCTGATTCCTCATGTTACATTATATCTCTCATTCCTATGCCTCTTCATTTGTATCTCTTGGAATCCTTAGTTTGCTTTAAGGCTCAATACAAATGCCATCTCCTTCATAATATCTTGCCTGACCTTTATCTCTCAGTTGTTAGTGTATCCAAATAAATTACTTTGTATTTACTTAACTCTCTATCTTTTATTTTTTTATTTTTAGAAGAATCTAAGCTCTTTGAGGGTCTACTAAATAGTGCAGTAGATTCCTAGAGTCAGGAAGATTCATCTTCCAGAGTTCAAATTGGCCTCAGACACTTATTAGCTGTGTGACTCTGGGCAAGTCACTTAGCCCTGTTTGCCTCAGTTTTCTTATCTGCAAAATGAGATGGAGAAGGAAATGGCAAACTACTCCAGTCTCTTTGCCAAGAAAACTCCAAACGAGGCACAGTGTTAGACATGACTTAAACAACAAGCTTCTTGAGGGCAGGATTTTTTTTCTCTTAGTAACCTCACCAGCTGGCACATTTGTGGGTTTTTTTGTTTTATTTATGTATTTTTTGGTTGGGGAGGTTCCCGACTTATGATTTCATCTTTTAATGTGGAAACTCCCTGCCTCCAATTGCTGTTCAGTAGTTTCAGTGATGTCCAACTTTTTATGATGTTATTTAGAGTTTTCTTGGCAATGGTAATGGAATGGTCTGTCATTTCCTTCTCCAGCACATTTTACAGATAAGAAAGCTGAGACAAACAGGGTTAAGTGACTTGCCTAGAGTCACTAGTGTCTGAAGTTACATTTGAACTCAGGTCTCCTGACTCTAGCCTTGGTACTCGATTCATCATGCTATCTAGCTGCCCCTTCCAATATACATCAATAATTCAGTTCCCTGGAACACTGAGAGATTAGTGACTAGTCACTCATGGTCAAGGAACTATAATATGTCAGAGGCAGGATTTAATTTCACATTTTCCTGAATCCAAAGTCATGTTTGTCCTCTATACATTGCTACATCTGACTGCATAGCAGATGCTTAATAAATACTTGTTGAATTGAATTGTCACATATTATTTACCTTTCATTTTGTAAACTATTTGAGGGCTGAGACTCTTGAGTTTTATATGTATATTCATATATATATATATATATATATGTGCACATATATATATATATTCTAAAGTGCCTAGGTACAGTATTTTACATACAGACAAGCAGTAAATATATTTTTATTTTAGCTCAGTTGTAGTTCTGCTTAGAACTCAAGAAAAGCTTCTCAATTTCTCTTTCTCTTCTCATTGTTTTGTATGCTTCTTGAGTACAGGGACTATATTTGCCTCTTTTTGTATCCCTAGTGCTTAGCATAATGTTTAATACATAGTAGGTACTTAATAAATGTTTATTAATTTTTTTTCAAACTGGCATTTTAAGAAAAATAGATCTAAGAAAAGATATTTGCATTCTTATTGTACCTGGCAGAATTTTTCTAGAATACATGAGATTAGAAAAGTTGAAGAATTGGAAAAGAAATAGAAGAAAGGATTATAAATAGCTCTTTTGAGGAGTGTGGCAGAGAAAGAGAGGAATGATATATTATGCCAGCTTGAAGGGATAGCAAAATCTAGTGGAGGTTTTTTTTTTTTTTCAAGAATGGACATAAAGTCAATAAAGAATAAAAACAGTAGTTCTGGAGAAATCATATTGTCATAGATCCAGAAGTATAAGGGATCTTAGAGATCATTGGGCCATTTTACAGGTGAGAAAAGTGAGATAGAGAGAGGTTAAGTGATTTGCCCACTATCATGCATCTAGTAAAAGGCAATATTTGAACACAGATTTTTCTAACTTCAAGCCCAGGACACCTAGCTGCCTAAACAAGAGCCTACAGCAACCAGTTACTAATAGCTACCTCTTCTCTAGGCACATTAAGGATGGCATATCCACTAATTTAGTAGTGATCAATCATTCCAGCTTTCATTTCGATGCACTCTGTGCCTTGACTTAAATCTAGCATTTGCTGATGAGGGAAAGGAGTGGGCAAAGTTACCCCCAGCTCATTGAAAGGAACTGAAAATAATTTTGAAAATTAAAAGAGCATGAAAGTGGAAACATCTGCTGGGGGTCAGGAAATTATTATTAACCACTAAGCCAATGCCCTGTTCTTTGCAATTAGATAAATGGGTAATGGAAGATCACAGTGGAGAATTAAGATTCAGAGCAGGATTTAGCTTAGGTAAAATTATAAAGCTGATGAAGTCAATGTTTTTGTCTTCCCAGCCCTGTATTTGACTATGCACTCTGTATCACTCTCTTCCAGATCACAAATTCCCTCTATTTTCTTTATTTCTTTTAAAACTGCTCTCCAGAAATTTCTCATTCTTAGCATGAATGAGATTAAATCAATGTATTTACCTTTCTCAGGGGTATTTTCATTTTAAGATACTACCCATTACTATCCCAATAACTAACAATATCTCACCATCTTTTTCTCTCCCTCTACCTATTTTATTAAACCAGGGGCCACAGAGGAAAAAAAAAATCATTCCCTCCCCTCATTATCTCATTTTTATTCTCAACTTTTTCTAGTCTAAAGTCCACTACAATCCTGCCCACACTATTCAGCTTATCTTCTGAGATTCATAGTTTATTTTCTCTTCATTCTGGACTTCTTTCTCTAAGATTCCTTCCACCTACTAGTCCTCAATAAGTCAAAACTTCCCTTAGATATCCCTACAGCACATATTGTTAAATGGAGCTTAAGAAAGTTACATAATCAGGCTGCCTGGAGATATTATCAAGTCCTATAATTCTCATCAATTGGTTTCTCATGTAAACAATGAGCTCTTTCCCCTTTCACTTCATCTCAGCATCCCTATTCTCTCCCCTCTTTCTCCAATTTCTGATGATGAGGTAGCCATACCCAGTGCCAAGGTCAGCCTCTTTTTTTGTGTCCTTGATCCCATCCCCTTTCATATCCTTCAGAAAATTGCCCCTTCAATCACTATCAATGGATATGCCATCCTGAATGTGCCTAGAGAAGAGGTAGCTATTAGTAACTGGTTGCTGTAGGCTCTTGTTTAGGCAGCTAGGTGTCCTGGG
This sequence comes from Sminthopsis crassicaudata, assembly GCF_048593235.1. Classification (NCBI taxonomy): domain Eukaryota; kingdom Metazoa; phylum Chordata; class Mammalia; order Dasyuromorphia; family Dasyuridae; genus Sminthopsis; species Sminthopsis crassicaudata. The sequence continues at coordinate 166,619,940 of NC_133618.1, forward strand.
CTTGAAGTTAGAAAAATCTGTGTTCAAATATTGCCTTTTACTAGATGCATGATAGTGGGCAAATCACTTAACCTCTCTCTATCTCACTTTTCTCACCTGTAAAATGACCCAATGATCTCTAAGATCCCTTATACTTCTGGATCTATGACAATATGATTTCTCCAGAACTACTGTTTTTATTCTTTATTGACTTTATGTCCATTCTTGGAAAAAAAAAACCCTCCACTAGATTTTGCTATCCCTTCAAGCTGGCATAATATATCATTCCTCTCTTTCTCTGCCACACTCCTCAAAAGAGCTATTTATAATCCTTTCTTCTATTTCTTTTCCAATTCTTCAACTTTTCTAATCGAATTTTGTCCTTAAAGATACAAGATGAGGGTATAATCATCTGGGAAATTACTTAAAAGCAACAAGTATCACACATTTCCTTTAACCCCCAATAGTTTCATCTTCTTATCAGAGCTCTTTACCTGAATATTTGGATTTTGTCCATTGATATCAGCTTTTGAGAGATCTGGAAAGTTTGGTAGATCTAAGAGAAAGGACCTGGGACCATCTCTCTGTAAAGATGTATGGCTGTGCTCTTGCCTGAATCGTTGCTTGGGGAATGGTCTGTGTGCAGCTTGATGGTCAGGATACTCCCTCTGCTCTTCCCTGGTGAGTGAGAAACTGGGCTCTGATAAAGAATGGCTGTCCACATTGAGGTTGTTCTAGGGGGAAAATAGAAAAGTCATTAAAGAAATAACAAATAAAATAAACCACCAGTCAGTCAGAAGCTTATAAGTTCACATGAGCCCATGGATGGATATCAGGAAATTACCATGTTATTTCTAACACTAACGAATTCCTTTTCATTCATAATCAGGAAATGCTGCCTCTCTTTATAACATTTGTTTCCCTGTCTTCAAATCCTGCAACACTGTTGATTCTCCCATTTTACTTGAGAATTTAGTGAGGATTAATGAAATAATAGTTATTGTATTAGTACTTGATTTGAATGGGAAGAGTAAAAACCACAAAACCAAAGTACTATCTTGAACTAAGATGGTGAAGCAAAACTTTTTCAATCATTTTAGTTCTGTTGACTTAGTAATTTTTATCCCCTAATTTGAGTTTTGAACAGCTCAGAGTCTCAACCAGGTTCTCATTCCTACTTCCTCTCTTTCCTCATTTGGCATATTTTTCTTACACCTGAAGTATCTTTTTTCAATCATTTTTTTTCAATTTTCAAACATTCATTTTTTTTTCTTTTCATCCCCCTCATTGAAAACAAAATATGAGCCTTGTAATAATAAGAAAAATAGGGGGCAGCTAGGTGGCGCAGTGGATAGAGCACCAGCCCAGAATTCAGGAGGACCCGAGTTCAAATCTGGTCTCAGACACTTAATACTTCCTAGCTGTGTGACCCTGGGCAAGTCACTTGACCCCAGCCTGGGGGGGGGGGGGGAATAACAAGAAAAATACAAGTAAACAAATTATATGAAGAATCTTTTTTTTTTAATATGAAACTATTTATTTGATGACAATTAGGAGTCTCCCCAGTCACTCAAGCTTGAAGTCTCAAGGTCATCCTCAAATTTTTCACTCTTACTCATCCCATTAATCCAATTCTTTGTACTTTCACTGAATATCAGAGATATATTACATATCTCTGTTCACACCTTCATTATACTGTTCAGACCTCTCACCTGTACTAAAGAGTCTCCTTATTTCCCATCACTCTCTGATCCAATCCATACTTCATTCTGCTGCTAAAGTGCTTTTTAAAAAGTCTGACTGTGTCACTTCTTTCACTACTCAATGAACTCCAATATTCTTTATTATCTTTTGTTTTAGATAAAAACTTTTTGACATTTAAAGGTCACAACCTGATCCCTTCTTATTTTTCCATCTTTGACACTGCTTTTCTCATATACTTTATGATCTAGCTACACTGTCCTATTCATGGACTCTTGACCACAACATTCCAACTTCTATCTCAATGCCTTTACATTTCCTGTCCTCCCATCTCTAGAATATTCTTTCCTCTCATCTCTACCTTACTTTTTTCATATTTCCTTCAAAATTTAGCTCAAATTCCATTTTCTGGGCTTTCCTGATCCGTCTCTGCTAATCATTTTCCTTCTCAGACTGCCTTCTGTCTACTCTGTACATAATTTTTATATCTAATTATTTGCATATTGTCTACCTCATTAGAATCCTTAGCTCCTTGGAGGCATGAACTGTTTTTATCTTTCTTTGTATTCTCAGCACTTACCCCAATGGCTGATATATGATACATACTTAGGAAATATTTGTTGATTGAAGACTGACAGTAGTTACAACATAATCTCAAGAAACCGAAACCAAAAAAAGCATAAGCATTTCTGCCTTAGTGAGAAATATATGAGATGGTTGAATAGTGAGTCAAATGGCAAGTAGCTACTAAGAGTCCAGTAGGGACAAAAAGAAATATAAAGGACAATCCCAGCCCTGTAGGACTTTATAACATGAGCTCACTAATGGTAACTGAAATGAACATAAGATATTCCTTACAAGGAACTCCCTAGCAAGCACTGTCAGTTTAGGGTACCAGAGGGATGATGGCTATCTTCAGTTCTAGGGGTAACCATGTAGGGAGTTATTCCTATTGCTACGGATGTGGCTGTTGTAGCAAATGATGTGGTTGTAGGCACCAGATAATGTGATTTAGGAGAGCACCAAATGTTGGGGTTGGGTCATGTGAAGAATTTACAGTGGCCATTTTCTTTGACAAAATATAGGTTTATTTAGGAGAAAAGATTACAAGCACAATGAAAAGATACAATAGAGAATTGGAAGAGCACATAGCAAGGAAAGGGATTTTAATAATAAGTGATGGAAAAAGACAAGTTCTCTGGTGGAATTGACAATTAGCCAAGAGAAAGGAAACACCCCAAAAGGTTGGGGCATGCCCTTAGCTAGTAGGCTAAATCGTAAAAGGGATTTAGCACCCTAAAAGATTTAGCTATAAGAAGGAGAAAGATACCATAAGGCATAGTGGGGATAATGAGAGGAGAAACACCAGGAAATATAGTGCGGGTTGAGAGAGAGATACCATGTGGTTTGAGGAGGGAAGGAAGGGGAACACAAGGAGACAATGTGGTGCAGACTGATCAAAAATGATTCAGCAAAGATGATGTGGGCCATAGACAGATTTATAGGGAAAACTTAAGCTCAGGGACATGACTGGGATTTCTAATAGGACATAGAGGGTGGTCATTAAGAGTTTGACATAACTTGGATTTCTTGGTTGGACACAGCAAGGTGGAGTTATGAGGTTAACTGATCCTATCAGTTCCCTTCCCTGTTTGTCTTGGGGCAATACTTAAGGTTTTCTTTGCCAACTGCAACCTAACCATTCAAGACTTCATCACTACTATAGCTCTCAAATTCCTACATCCCATTAACAGACAGTAGACTTAATTAACTCTTAGCAATAACATTTATTAAAAATTCAGAACAAGAATATCAAATATAGTCCTAGAATTCACTCTTCCCAAAATACACACTCCTGGAAAGAATAGGCTCAAACTAGAGAACAATGGTAGTGAGACATATGCATAGAACATGTATGATGCAAAGAAAGATCATAATTCCTGAAACGCAGAGCTGGAAAGCATCTCTTTTTTTTTTTTAAATTTATTTTTTATTTTAGAATTTTTCTTTCCACAGTATATATGCATGAGTAATTTTTTTATAATATTATCCCTTGTATTCATTTTTCCAAATTATCCCCTCCCTCCCTTTACTCCCTCCCCTTGATGACAGGCAATCCCATACATTTTACAGGTGTTACAATATAACCTAGATACAATATATGTGTGTAAATACCATTTTCTTATTGCACATTAAGTATTAGATTCTGAAGGTATAAGTAACCTGGGTAGATAGACAGTAGTGCTAACAATTTACATTCACTTCCCAGTGTTCCTTTTCTGAGTGTAGTTGTTTCTGTCCATCATTGATCAATTGGAACTGAATTAGACCTTCTCTTTGTTGAAAATATCCACTTCCATCAGAATACATCTTCATACAACATTGACGTGTACAGCGATCTTCTATTCATTTCACTCAGCATCAGTTGATGTAAGTCTCTCCAAGCCTCTCTGTATTCATCCTGCTGGTCATTTCTTACAGAGCAATAATATTCCATAACCTTCATATACCATAATTTACCCAACCATTCTCCAATTGATGGACATCCATTCATCTTCCAGTTTCTAGCTACAACAAAAAGAGTTGCCACAAACATTTTGGCACATACAGGTCCCTTTCCGGAAAGCATCTCTTGATAGAGTCCTACCACAGTTCACTGAAGATGTGGTATAATTTTAAGCTATTCACCCTCAGCACTTAGACTCTGGAGCCTACCACCTTCCAATTTAAGCAAATAATTTAAATAAAAAAGAATGAGGGCTTGAAATAGAGAAGGGCTTATAAGTGGTGGGACCAAAGAAATGGAGGCAGGAAAACTAAAACTACAGCACGGGGTAAAAAGTGGGCCAGTTTATCTAGAATAGAGGGCTCATATCTGAAAGTATTTTAATGGAAAACAATGACAGCAAATGATAGTCAAATCTCTAAATTGTACTTTGTTGTGATCATACAATAGCTAGAATATTATGTGCCATTCAAGGGTACCTTTTAAAAAGGATATTGATAAGATTGACAAACTGAGAAAGAAAATCAGAATAGTATTGGCCCTTAAGTCTCATGGGGATCAGTTGAAATCCTTATCACTTTTGGTTAGCTTGGAGAAGAGCAGATTTCAGAAATGACATGCTAAATGTCTTCAAGTATTAGGAATGCTGTTTCACAGAAACTTTTAAATCTTTGGTTTCATTTGGTTTCTATCTCTGGTCTCACAGAGCAGAATTAGGAGCAATAGGTAAAAATTGTAAAGAAATACATTTGGGTTCAATGTCAAAACAATTTCCAGATATCAGGATGACAGGTAAAAACTATCCTGCTTTAAAAAGCCATGAGAATTACCCCAAAGTTGAATGGAATAATTTGGAGACAATGAGTTTTCCCCCTCTTTTGAGGGTGGACTAGAGACCAGAACTAGAGAACCAATTTAAGTTTTCCCCCAATTCTGTCATTCTGTGCTTTTGGAAATCCTCCCATTTATTTCTTCACTGTTAATAATGATCACACCTTTCTATACTGATCAATGTAAAATTCTATGTGAGATTAAAGATGTAGAAGGTAGTGTTGTGGAAATCATTGGCTTTTCTTTTTATTTCTTTTTCTAATCAGTCCTAATCTTCTTTTCTTCATCCAGTTTCCTTGGTCTATCTCATCTGAACTTTCTTTGGAAGATTCCTTTGGGAGGTCATTTTCATGTTTTCATAATGGAGATGGGGCAGGGGGCAGGGAAAAGATAGGATTTCACCAAGCTTTGGATTCGTGGTTAATGCTTTTGTTTTTGTTGAATGTGTTTTGGGGTTTTGCAGTGTACATTAAGGCCAACTGTCTCCACACATGGCCCCCTCCTCACCCCAAGTAGGAGAACTGCCACTGCCTTTGACCCAGGCAAAGGAATACATTTAATATCAAAACATTCACCACCCTTGAGCATTGTCCAGGATTAGAAAAAGCCCCAAAACAAGAAGAATCCGGTAGATAATTATCTTCTTAGAGAGTTAAAAAATGGAAAGATTCAGTAGATTTAAGCTAACAAAGATGATTCTTCTACGAAAAAAAATTTGAACTTAAAAATTAATGATTCTAAAATTCAAATTCGAGACTTTCTTCTTGAATCAAAAAGAGACAAGGAGGCTGAGGCAAAAGATGAAAAACCTACATTTCTTTCTCCTTTCACAAAATGCAGGCTGAGTGGGAGAAGGCTGGCGGTCCTTCAACATGTTTTGGCTTGCCTTTGCCTTAAAAGCCGGAGACATGGCCAGGGGCATCGTTTTTTTTTTGTTCACCTTTCAAGCCATTTCTCTGTTACGCTTTTTAGCTTTTGGCACACGTGTACTGAGTAAGCCTTGGCATTCTAAGGCATTGCACAATAGAATTCAGGGCCCCTTGAGTTATTGAACTAAACTCCAGGGTAGAAAGGGAGAAAAATCTTCCCTTTCCAAAGGGGGGGGGGGAAATCTCTTTCTAATGCTCAACAGGAGCTAACTGGATTAAACTACTCCATTTGCTTTCTGCCTTCCATCTCCTTCCTCCAAATACATAACCTTGCCCCTTCCTGGCCTCCAACTGTGCAAAGGAGGCAGGTTTTCTTTACACCTGGTTGTAAGCATATAGGTGTGGGAATAGGTTAGTCTCAGAGGAGGCTACCTATTTACTCTTCTCTGTTTTGGAGCTTCTGTAAATTGAGCCTGAGTCTCACTGAAGTAAAGTGTATATATTCCTTAATCAAGAAAGGTACATCCATCTAGTTTACAATGGCATAAAAAAGGATAAAATACATTTCTCATTTGCTACATCTTGGCATTTTGATTAGTTAATTAAAAACTGAATTTTATCTGATTAAATTCTTATTTTAGTTGTTGGATTTTTCTCTTGATTAGGGATAAAGAGCCATATACTCCTATCTAATCCCAGCTCAGCTACAGACTTCGGTATGACCCTGAGCAGATCACTTAACCTCTCTCCAATTCAATTACTTGTTTTGTAAAACAGAGCTGATAATACATACTAACCTCTCACCTTCCCAGCAGGACTGAGAAGATTACATACATAGCGGAGAGTGGAGAGTTAAGGCAATTAGTTAAGTAATTCAGACCACAAGTACTTTTGCTGGGAATATTCAGATAATTGAGGTAGATGTATTTCTTGGCAGGGTTAGACATACAATTGCTGCATTGCTCTATTTCTCCCCCAAACTCCTCTGTCCCTCTCCCTTCCCCCCCTCCACTTTCTACCCTCAACCAGACTCTCCAGTTTAAAGAGAATTTAGAAGATGTGATGTAATACAGAAACTCAAACTTCGGTCTTGAATAGGGCTCCCCATGCAACGCAAGAAGTGATTCTGGAGATCTGTTTATAATGCTTTCCTAGGGACCTTGCTACAGGACTGCCTAATACTGTATATTGTCTCTCCTGCCTTCCTTCCTCTCTTCTTCCTTTCCTCTCTTCTTCCCTCCCTTCTGTCCTCTCTTCCTTCCTCCTCTTCCACTCTCCATTCTTTCCTTCTTCCCTTTCTTTCTTCTTCCTTTCCTCCCTTCCTTCTTCCCTTTCTCCCTTCCAAACTCCATCCCTTCCTCCTTCCTTCCTTTCTTCTTCCCTCCCTTCCTTCTTCCCTTTCTTTCTCCCTCCCCTTTTCCTTCCTCCCTTCTTTCTTCCTTCCTTCCTCCCTTTCTTCCCTTCCTCCATTCTTCCCATCTTTCCCCTCTCTTCATTCCTTTGCCCTACTTATCCCTTCTCTTTTCCCCCTCTCTTTTCCCCTCTCTCCATCTTTCTTCCCTCTCTCCTTTTTTTCTTCCTTTCATATTCTTCCATTTCTTCCTTCTTCCCTCACTCCCTTCCTCTCCTCCATCATAAATACACAAACTTATTCTCCCAACAGATGGAAGTCCTCTTCCCCCGCCCCCCCCAGCATCTCAATTCCTGAGTAAGGAAAAGGGATTGACATTCTTTTGCTACTTCAGCAACTTGATTCTCCCCTGAAAGTATTCCAAGATAGACTAAAATTCTATATTGTGTTCTAGCAAAGTTCCAGTATAGTCAAGTAAGATAGGAAAATCCTTTCTCAAATTATGAATGAAAAGCCTGGCAATCACATGCCAACCAGAATTTACTAAAGCTATAAAATGGTTTTGGTTTTTTTTCTCAAACAGCTACACTGCATATCTTCCTTATAAAGCACTTATTTTATGTCGTGCTTTTGTAGTAGAAATCTATCTGTATTCATTAATTTCATGTATGCATTCATTTAACAAGCAAGTGCCTAACATGAACCAAAACAGTGTAGATACAAAACCAAAATCGTTCCAGCCTTCAAGGGTGTGTGTGTGTGTGTGTGTGTGTGTGTGTGTGTGTGTGTGAAAAATGGAAGAAGAAGGAAAGGCAATAAGTAATAATTCTATAAAGACTACTATGGGCTGATACTGTGTTAAGTACTTTTAACAAAGACTTTATTTGAAACTCACAACAACCCTTAGAGAAAAGTGTTGTTAGTTCCTATTTTACTCTTTAGGAAACTGAAGCAAGAAGTTTTATAACTTGCTTAGGGTCAGCTGGTAAGTGTCTAAAGCTGGATTTGAACTCTGGTACTCTTGAGTGTAGTCTCCCCTTCCCCATCCATTACACTAACAGCTGACTCTGGTGGGAGGTATACACATAGGTAAATAAATGCTATATATGGTTATTTTAATATATTGATATTGTCTGTATCTGTATTTCTATGGATGGAAAGAAACTGTACTAATGTAAATAAGCACCTATTGAATTATATGAGAAAAATTACGAAACACTTGCCACAAAAATAAAGTCAGATTTAAATAATTGGAAAGCCATTCAATGCTCTTGGTACTCCCCAAACTAATCTATTTATTTAGTGCTATATCAATCAGACTCCCAAGAAACTATTTTAATGACCTAGAAAAAATAAAAATAAAATTCATATGGAAGAATAAAAGGTCAAGAATTGCAAGGGAACTAATGAAAAAAAAGTCAGATGAAGGTGGTCTAGGTGTACCTGATCTAAAGCTATATTATATAGCAGCAGTAACCAAAACCATTTGGTATTGGCTAAGAAATAGACCAATCGATCAGTGGAACAGATTAGATACAAAGGACAAAAAAGGGCACATCTATAGCAATCCAGTCTTTGACAAACCCAAAGATACCAACATTAGGGATAAAAATTCATTATTTGGAAAAAAACTGTTGGGAAAAACTGGAAATTAGCATGGCAGAAATTAGATATGGATCCACACTTAACACCATATACCAAGATAAGATCAAAATGGGTCCATGATTTAGGCATAAAGAATGAAATCATAAATAGATTAGAGGAACAGAGGATAGTCTACCTCTCAGACTTGTGGAGGAGGAAGGAATTTATGACCAGAGGAGAACTAGAGATCATTATTGATCACAAAATAGAAGATTTTGATTACATAAAACTAAAAAGTTTCTGTACAAACAGTACTAATGCAAACAAGATTAGAAGGGAAGTAACAAATTGGGAAAATATTTTTACAGTTAAAGGTTCTGATAAAGGTCTCATTTCCAAAATATATAGAGAACTGACCCTAATTTATAAGAAATCAAACCATTCTCCAATTGATAAATGGTCAAAGGATATGAACAGACAATTCTCAGATGATGAAATTGAAACTATATCCATTCATATGAAAGAGTGTTCCAAATCTACTGATCAGAGAAATGCAAATTAAGACAACTCTGAGATACCACTACACATCTGTCAGATTGGCTAAGATGACAGGAACAAATAATGATGAATGTTGGAGAGGATATGGGAAAACTGGGACACTGATACATTGTTGGTGGAGTTGTGAAAGAATCCAACCATTCTGGAGAGCAATTTGGAACTATGCCCAAAAAGTTATCAAACTGTGCATACCCTTTGATCTAGCAGTGCTACTACTGGGCTTATATCCCAAGGAAATACTAAAAAAAAGGGAAAGGGAACTGTATGTGCCAAAATGTTTGTGGCAGGTCTTTTTGTAGTGGCTAGAAACTGGAAAGTGAATGGATGCCCATCAATTGGAGAATAGTTGGGTAAATATGGTATATGAAGGTTATGGAATATTATTGCTCTGTAAGAAATGACCAGCAGGAGGAATACAGAGAGGTTTGGAGAGACTTACATCAACTGATGCTGAGTGAAATGAATACACTTCAATGTTGTATGAAGATGTATTCTGATGGAAGTGGAAATCTTCAACATAAAGAAGCTCCAACTCACTTCCAGTTGATCAATAATGGACAGAAACAACTACACCAAGAGAAGGAACACTGGGAAGTGAATGTAAACTGTTAGAACTACTGTCTATCTACCCAGGTTACTTATACCTTCGGAATCTAATACTTAATGTGCAACAAGAAAATGGTATTTACAGATATATATTGTATATAGGTTATATTGTAACACATGTAAATATATGGGATTGCCTGTCATCAAGGGGAGGGAGTAAAGGGAGGGAGGGGATAATTTGGAAAAAATGAATACAAGGGATAATGTTATTTTTAAAATTACTCATGCATATATAATGTCAAAAATTTATAAATAAAATTTAAAAAAAGCACCTATTTTACAATTTGGTTTTATTTCCTGGGAGCACTGAAAGGTTGTGACTTGTCAATTGTCAGTCAATAAGCATTAAGTACCTACTATGTGCTAGGCATTTATGTGCTAAGCTCTAGGTACAGATAAAGTAAACAACAATTCTTCACTGTAGATTATAGCCAAGTGTTGTCACATAATTTGTATCAGAAGCAAAATTTAAACCTGGTCTTCCTGCCATGAAAGCTTCTAGCCATTAAGCTAAATGCACTCTTATCTTCATTACTGCTTTAGTCAGAAGAGTATTCATGGGTCATACCAGATATGGGAAAATGCTTTATGATCAATAAGCTGTCCTTGAAACTGGACATTAATTTAAATTTAACTGGAACATAATATGAACACATATTTCTTAAGGCAAATAAACTTTCCTGAAATTGTCTTAATTGACTCTCAATATTGACCAAATTATCCAAATATTACTCATTGTTTTAACATATTTTGTGTTAGAGGGAGAACATTCTACCTTAGTTTTAAAGTTTATTTAGAACATAAGAATATAGAAAATTCTATGCTTCATCTTAACAATGACAATGTATTCTATCTTTGGCATCAAGAAACAGCTCATGTATTCCATAGTACATATGTCAGTTATTCAGTAAGTATTTATTAATACTACTACAAGCACTATGATAAGTCCTGGGAATACAAAGAAAAGCAAAATTCCCTGCACTCGTGGGCCTCACAGTCTAATGGAGGAGATGACATGTAAGCAACTATATAAAAATGATATATGCAAGACAAATTGGAAAACAGAAGGAAGGTATTAAGAGGATTTGTAAACTATATAAAATGAGATTTTAGTGGAGACTTGAAGGGAAAGCAGAAAAGAAGATGGAGAGAATTCCAGACTTAGGAGACAGATAGAAAAAAGGTCTCTAAGTTGGGTTAGGAAGTGTCTTTTTTGAAGAATAGCAAGAACACCAGTGTCTTTAGATCAAAGATATATAGGATTGAGTAGGTAAGATATTAGGTAAGAGGACATAGTAAAAGTAGGAGGGAGACAGGTTGTGGAAGGCTTTTAAAAAGCTAAATAGATTCTGGAGGTGGTAAAAAGCCATAAGAGTTTATTGAATTTGGGGTTGATATGATCAGATCTGAGCTTTAGGAAGATTAATTTGACTGCCTGAGCATGGATGGAGTAAGGAAAGACTATGTCAAGGAGACAATGAGTGTGCTACTGTAAAATAACCTAGGTGTGAGGAGATGGAAGCCCTACACACAGGGTGAAAGAGTAAGGAGGTAAAAGATGGTATATAGACCAGAAGTTAAGAAGATGAAGTCAATAGAATTTAAAATACCAGGTAAAGGTTAATTGTTATTATGTATTCTAGCTCTATCCTTCTTGCCTTTGTGATTTATTAGAACTTAAGACTTGACCATAAAACTTTTCAGCTTTCATCTTTTCATATTGAAATCTCAACTTGTAAATTTTTATGGCATGTTTTGGTGAGATGGGTTTTAGGCATGGGTAGATCAGGTATGATGGGGTGTGAAAGGCCAGAAATCAAGGGCAAGAGATTTTATAGATTGATTTAGAGGTAGAAGGAATCTTTATAGCTGTCTGGTTTGGCTCTCTTTGCAGATGAGTTAACTGAAACCTGGAGATGTTGATAATTGTCTATTTTCACACAGAGACAAGTGACAGAACTGAGATTTAGAACAGAAATAGGAGAGTAAAAGAAAAATTTAGGAGATTATAGCACTTTTTCACTTATACTGTGTCCCTTTTTAATGTTTAACAGTCCCCATGAAATCATGGTTCCCTAGTTTTAGAATTCTAGAGGATCACTTGGCTTTTTATTTCATTAAGAATATTGAGATTCTCTATGATAAGAGGTCTTTCAAATTTATTCTTCAAAACTTTTAAGCATTATTTTCTACTTTGTTTTTCCTTTCCATGTGTGGCAGTGAGGAATAAAGATATCTTTCCTTAAGGCTAATTCTATTCTTGGTGCCCGTCCTCTCATTTGTTTTCTGTCTTCACTAAAGTTTTCCTCTAAAAGTTAGCTTTTTTTTTCTTTAGTCACTTTCAGTCATTCCATCTCCGTTAGTTCCCTTCCAGCATGTATGTATATATAAATAGGTGCTTATTTACATTGGTACAGTTTCTTTCCATCCATAGAAACACAGCATGGATAATATTAATATATTAATATAACCATATATAGTATTTATTTACCTGTGTGTATACCTCCCACCAGAGTCAGCTGTTGGCATAATGGAAGGGGGAGGGGAGATTACACTTAAGAATACCAAAGCTCAAATCCAGCTTTATGTACAAAAATGGTTAGGTCTATCCAGTCGTTTTAAAAAAAAAAAAGTCTTCCCTTGACTCTTTTTTACCCTATCTAGTCATCATTCCATCTTTTTCTCCCCTTTATTACCAAACTTCTGTTAAAAAGCTGTCTCTAAAATCAATATGTCCACTCTTACATCACTCCATCTCTTGCAATCTGGCTTTGGTCTCCATCCTTCTATTCAAATGTTGTCTCAGATGTCATCAGTTGCCAACATCACTGTCTCTTCTTCATTTCTCAGCCTCTTACCTTTTAAAAAGCATTATTTGATAATCTAGACTACTTTGTTTCTCTTTGTATCTTCACTCTTCATCCTCTCCATCCTACCACTTAATTGAATTAATCCTTGTTTTCTGACATTTAAGATGATTGTTCGAAACATTCCATAATTTAGTGCTAGAAGAGAACATGGCTATTGTCTAGTTAAATGCACATCCCAAAAAGAATCTCACTAATATAATTGACAAGTGGTTGTTCACCTTCTACCTAAAGATCCCCAATGAGGGGTAACCTAATTCTCTATATAGCAGCTGTTTTGAAAAACTAAAATGAATAGGAAATGGTTTTTTCCCCCTCTGACATGACATTTATCTTGGAAATTTCTGCCTTTTTCTCCTAGATTTGCTCTTGGGTCAACCTCTCTCTCCCCTCCTCCCCCACCCCATACACTAATTCCTCTCCTGTATGACAGCTCTTTAAATGCCTGAGTCAGGTATCCTATGTTCTCCTTAAATCTCCTTTATGCTCAGCTAAACACACTTGAGTTCCTTCATCCAATACCCATGTGGTATGGACTAGAATGCCTTTGGTATTCTATTTGTCATTCTCTGGGCATTCACCGACTTAGCAATGTACTTCTTAAAATGTGTTAACTGGAAATGAGCACAATATTCCATTTGTGGTCTGACCAGGGTACTAGGACTGGGATAGTTGGGACTACTGCCTACCCTCTCCTTCCTTTTCTTAATAAAGGTCAAGATCACTTTAGCTTTTTGGCTGCTATATCACCCTGTTGATTCATAAAACCCTAAAATTTTTCCGACAAACAGCTTAATGCCGTGCTTTCCCCATCTTGTACTGGAAAAGTAGATTTTTTTTTTTTGTTTTTTGTTATTGGTTTTTTGTTGTTGTTGTTTTGTTTTGTTTTTTAGCCCATGTGAAACTCTATATTTAACTCTATTAAATTTTATCTTATATTCAATTTAGGTCAATGTTCTCTAGACTGCCAAAATCTTTTTTGGATTCTTACTGTTTTTCACTATCTAAATTACTGCTTTGTGTTATCTGTAAATCTGATAATTATATGATCCAAATCATTGATAAAGAGGTTCAGTTTTGAAAGTGCCTTTTGGGGTACTTCATAGAAGGTATCTTTCCAAAGCGATATGGAACCATGTCTCTGAGTAATCAATCTTTCTAATTGTACTATATTACCTAGCTCAGTGATATCAAACTCAAATAGAAATGGGGGCCACTAATCTACAAATAAGGATCCCTGAGGACTACATATTAACTTAGATTTAAATTTTAATATTATCTATAGCTTATTGTATTTTTATTTTGTCAGTTATTTCCTATTTACATATTAATTTGATTTAGACTGCACTTAGTAATTGTGGATGGCATTGCACCTGTGGGCTGCGTTTGACACCACCTAGCCATAATCCTTTTTTCTTCCACAATAATAGCGTGTCAGTCTTTATAAAGCACTTCGATAAAATCTAGTTAAGCATATCTAAAGCATTCTCTTTATCAGCTTAGCTGTCCTAAGGGGAAAAAAAGAAAAGAAAAGAAAAGAAAAAAAGCTAGTCTGGCTTGTTTTTGCCAAAGCCATGTTGATTATTTGTGACCAACAATTCAGCCTAATTCAAAAAATTTATTGCACATAATGCACTGTGCAGGGGGCTACAAAGGCAAGAATGAAATAGCCCCTGCCCCCCCCCCAAAAAAAAAAGCCTAGAGCCTTTTGCAACAAAGGGGCAAACATACACATAGAAAATAATAAAGACTAGATAAAACACTTGGCTGATATGCTATACTGGATGAAGATTCCTTTTGTGAATAGGTTGTACTAGATGGTTGATGAGGCACCTTTTAATTCTCAAATTCTCAGATTCTGTCATTTCCTACAGAAACTAGAGGGAATCAGAACAAGTTTCCTGTTGGAAGTGTCACTTGATCTGAGCTTTGAAGGAAGTTGAGCATTCTGAGAGGTTTAAGTGAGAAGAAACAGCTTTTTAGTCATGGACTGTCAGCTTATGCAGAGATGGGACATCAAGGATGGAACACTAGGCCAGTTTGCTCAGACAGAGTATGTGAAGAACTTGGGAACGTAGGTTGAAGCCAGTCTGAGAATGTCATTAAATGCCAAACTGAAGAGTTTGTCTCTTGTTTGAGGAAAAACATAGAACTACTTAAAAGTTCCTGAACAGGGGAGTGATGTCATAACCTGTGCTTTAAGAATGACAATTGTGTCCATATTTAGAGAATGAATTGGACAGCAGAAGAATGGGAGGCAGAGAACATGTTAGTGATTGCAGTAAGTCTTAGAAAGAAGTGATGAGGTTTGAGCTAGGGTGGCCGTTATATGAGCAGAGAAAGGGGAATCAAGACAAAGTATATTGTGGGAATAGAATTAACAAGACTATAGATGTAAAAGATGAAGTAAAGGACAGAATCAAAAATGACTTTGAAGTTATGATATTGGGAGACCGTAAGGATGACAATAACTTCAATAGAAATAGTAACATAAAAAGAATGAAAAGTTGGGGAGGGGAGGCTGGGAATATTCTGTTAGAGAGTTGGGGTGATAAAATGCATTTGTGATATCCAATTAGAACTGCTCAATAGGCAGTTGGCAATGCCAGATTGGAATTCTGATGAAAGATGAAGGTTAGAAAAATAGATCTGGGAACAAGCTACATAAAGATAATAATGAAAAGGATTTTTTCTAGATGTTCACTAACTATCTCAGGGATAATATAGCCTTACATTTTGCTAGGAAGCAATATGAGTATTAAATATTTAGTCCCTTTTAGTTCCAATGGTCTTGTGATGGAGAAAGCCATCTATATCCAAAGGGAGGACTGTGGGGAATGAATATGGATCTCAGTATAGTATTTTCACTTTTGTTGTTTTTTGCTTGTATTTGTTTTCTTTCTCATTTTTTCCTTTTTGATCTAATTTTTCTTGTGCAGTATGATAATTTTGGAAATATGTATAGAAGAATTGTACATGTTTAACATATATTGAATTATTTGCTGGTTAGGGGAGGGGGGGCAAAAGGAAGGAGAAAAAAATTTGGAACATGAGGTTTTGCAAAGGTAAATGTTGAAAACTGTCTGCATATGTTTTGAAAATAAAAAAGCTTTAAAATAACTAAATAAATACATTATAATTTTTAATGTGGCCTTTTTCAGGAAGAAGCAATTGCTGTTTTAATATTTTCTTGTTTGTTTAGAACAGACCCAGGATATCATTTATTTAGGGAGTGAATTCGCTATCAAGATAAGGAAACCTTTTTTGTGACTTAAAGTTTTAGAGATTTTCTTGGGGTTCCTAAAAGGTCTTATCTTGCCCAGGGTCAAAAATAGTATATGTCGTTTGCACGATTTGAACCCAAGTCTTTTTAATTCTATTGCTTGTTCTCTATTATATCATGTAGGTTCTCATATCATAGTGTTATAATATAATGATAATTTATAATAATGATGAGATAGCAGTAAGGAAAAAGTCTCCATAACTGTATGTTTTTGGAGAATAGAATTTATCAGGGAAATCAAGAAGGGCACTATCTTAGATTCTCCAAAGCTTATTTACCTACCCCATTTTCTTCCAACCCCAGTAGTCTCTTATCAGTATTAGAGCTCCTCCAGGTACTAGCTTTGGTCCTATTCTCTGCACTCTACACTATTTTCTTTAGCAATTTTATTTATTTCCATGGATTTAACTATTGTCTTTGCTCTGCAAATAGTTTACAGATTTCATCTTTAGTCCTGATCTCTCTTTTGAGTTCCAAGTACTCATTTCCAATTTCCCATAAGTCATTTCTACTTGGATATCCCCCATGAAGCCTCAAATTTAACATGTTTAAAATTGATTTCATCAATTTAATCAAGACAGTTAAGTTCCATGAGAGTGTGAACTATCTTATCTGAAATCCCACCCCTCTACAATGCTAATTGCTATGTTCTAAGTATGGTCATTGCTTCATTTCTTTTTAATCAGTGAACCTCAAATAAGCAAAGACTCACTTTAGGGTCATACTGGATGGATAAAACATAGAATCATATAATTTTGGAGTCAGAAAGGAAAATGAGTTCCTTGAAGTGTCAGAGCTAAATTAATAATCAAGCTAGTACTAGAACTCAAATCTCCTCACTTCTAGTTTTTTTCTATTATTCCTGGCTGTAACTGCTTCACCTATTACATGTGTCTAGTCTTTCAGAAAATTGTTGAAAATGAGTTCTTTATAAGAAAGATCCTTTTTCCTGTTAAACTTGATTTGAAAAAGATTCTTAAATGCTAATAGGCCAAGATAAAAGTACGTAAGAAAGACAAAGACATTGTAGGAAAAAAAAACACAAAGAAGAACAGGATTCTAAAGTTTTTCTCCTCTCCCCCCGCCCCCCCCCCAGGATATCACTAGTTAAAAATCAAAGATATATAGCCACTAAATAAGACCACAATTTGACTACTTTTACTCATTTTGGTCATTTTCTATGAATGAGTTGGTTCACCACAGCCTCATCAAATATGAAGACATCTAGAATGATCAGTGGTCTAGTCTGGTAATTTTGTTCAGAAAAGCCCAGCTCCAGTTGTCATATTAACTAAGCAGAAAAATAGAAAACCATGCCAGAAAGTAAAGGGTATATACATAGTGTAGTTGAAAGAACAAGATAGAAAAGCAATAAGCAGCTTTATTCATCTCTAGAAAAGACAAACTAGTGCACCATGATAATGAATAGATCTTGCAAAATAGCTCCTTACTCTTTGAAGCAAACAACAACAAATACCAGGCAAGTGGAAAAGAATTCTTAATTTACTACCTCCAAACCTCATCAGGGAAAGACAAGCTGGTAAAAATCTTCTGTGAGCTAGGAACATTTGGTGCTTGGTTTTCCAAGCTATTTATAACTATTCCCAGATTAGCACAATCTGGCATACATCCTAAAGCTACACTGGATTGTAAATTCCTAGAAGGCAAGGACCATGCCTAATCTATAGTCTATAAATCCCACACAACCCAGTAGAGAGTATGATGAACACAGTGGGCATACAATAAATGTTAGCTGATGATATGATGGACGTGAGCCAAATTATATTTTATTTTAAATTAGTCTCAGCCTACGAGCCTCAGGAACCCTAATTTAGCTTTTATGTGGTATTTGAAAGAAAAAAAAAATCCAGGAATTTTCAATTGACAATAATAGAGAAGATATTATTAGAAATGTTTATGGTCTTACGACTTTGAACAATAAATAGCCACAATTGCCATTAGAACTCCAGCCTTTCTCCTTGAAATATACTAATTATATAGCTAATTAATTGTCTGTCCTAATTTTTTTGAGTGAGATGAACATCTGCATATTATTATGGTCAATGTTTGTTTCATTGTTGGGGGGAGGTGGTGGTAAAGGGAGCCATATTGTAAACTTGCTAATGGTTTGAGTCACTTCCATCCTAAGACTCTGCATTTTCTTCTTCCCCTTACATGTGATAAACACACAGGACTTTATCTGTGGGGGCATCTATTACGTCTGGAAAGCTTCCATACATCTAAAAATAAGTTCAAGAACATAATTGGTGGCATTTCAAAGAGAAGAACAAAAGTTTCTCCTCCTAAGAAGATAAAAGAATAAAAGGGCATATGATTATCTTTATGCATGAGTGAGAAGAGAGCACTCCCAGGAATAGAGAGGATGGGGGGAAAATTAAATCAGTTTCAGACTGTACAATCCTTTTTCCTAAGGGGGCAGGGCTGACCTGTTCTTTTTGCTCAGGAAAAGTGGCAGAGGGGAGATTGTCCTGAATGTGGCAGACTCAGTGGACTGTCAGTCACCACTGTAATTATCAAAGGGAAGTAAACAGGATATGGCAGCAAGAAGAAAGTATGCAGTTTTAATAAAGGGATGGGATGACAGAGGCTAACCACCTTCTGGCATTGCATGGCCCCTGCATATGCGTGAGATAATTCATTTTAATCACTATGCCTGAGGCAGTGGGAATGTAACTGATACCAAAGCCGTGAACCTCAGAAAACAAGAAAACATAATCTACTTTTAGGAATCACTCCTGGAGAAAAAGAAAGCAGTCGTTTGTACCAACTTTCACTTCAAGTTAGGGTGCTATGGAGGCCTTCACACTAAATTTTAGTGTGAAGACACTAAAGACAAAAAATGTGCTAAAGGACTGTTGTGAATTTGTAGATGAAAAAATCGATTGTTTCCGAGAGGAATACATTTCTTATTGTGAAAGAAACTATCCTACACACACACACACACACACACACACACACACACACACACACACCACACACACACACACACACACATATATACTTTTTTTTTTTTTTTTGGCTGACACAATTGGGATTAAGTGACTTGCCTTGGGAAGTGTTAAGTGTCTGAGATCAGATTTGATCTCAGGTCCTCCTGACTTCGGGGCTGGTGCTCTACTATCCTAATTTTTAATGTTTTCATTCTTCTCCAGTATGTTGATAGGGGAGTTTTGGAGTGTTACTTCACTAGGTGGTAGTAGATAGTGAATTCTTGATTTCCAAAATAAAACCCTAGGCCCTAGAAAGCTAGCTAACGCATTTCAAAACAAAATTTGGTCTTTAGGAGCAGTGAAGCCACAGTGACTCTCAATTATGTGGGAGATGACTATTTGGTTTGTAGATTATGTAGGCCTGAGATTTCTCTACCTAGCATTCTCTACACTGCTGTGTAATGCTTTATTAGCAAGTTCTCAAGAAGTAATACCAGAGAAGTAAAGGATAAAACTCAAATATGATAAATTTTTTTTTTTTTTGAGGCTGGGGTTAAGTGACTTGCCCAGGGTCACACAGCTAGGAAGTGTTAAGTGTCTGAGTCCAGATTTGAACTCCGGTCCTCCTGAATTCAGGGCTGGTGCTCTATCCACTGTGCCACCTAGCTGCTCCCCCAAATATGATAATTTTTTAAAAAGCATTTTTAAAATATATTTTTATTTATTTTGTTAAATATTTCCCAATTACATGTAAAAAAAAAATTAACATTCTTTTAAAAAAAAAATTGAGTTTTTACATAACTGTCAAGTGGACATTTCCAAATGGGTATCTCAAACTGAACATGTCCAAAATGGAGGTCATTTTTGGTCAAAAATCGATTTCTCTTTGTAAATTTTCTATTTTTGTTAAAGGTATCATCAATTTTTCACTGATCTGGGTTCACCACCTCAGACACATCCTCAATTCTTCACTTTCTTATTAGCAGTTCTATTTCCATGTGTAATTTGTCATCTACTTCTCAACACTCAAACAATGACTCTAGTTTAGGTCTTTATCATCTCTCATCTGGACAATTGCTCTTGTCTATTAATTGGTCTACCCACCTCTGCCTCTCCTCTCTGCAGTTCATCTATTCCACAGTTCCACATACAACACTGTTTTCTGTGTCCCAGCCTGGAATGCTTTCTTTACTTCTGCCTCTGAGTGGCTGGCTCCACTGAGGTTTATCTCAGTGTTTCCCCCGACATGAGTGAGGCTTTTGCTCATCCTCTAGAGTGTTAGTGACTTGACAGGCGGGGATGGAGGGCTCCTTCCCCACCAATATTTTGTTTCCTTATTTGTGTACATGTTGTTTCCTCCTTCATCCCATGATCCCCAAAGGATGAAGCTCTTAAAGGACAAGTGCTGTTTAATGTTTGTTATTGATTGTGTCCTCAGTGCCTAGCATTGTACTTAGTAGGTGCTTAATAAATGAAGGTACATAGTAGTATAATAGAAATGGATTGGGTGCTTAATAAGTCTTTGTGGAATTAAACTGAAATGGCTACCTCTAAAAATAATTTGAGTAGGCATCATTCACTTTTGTTCCTATACTGATTAAAGTTATATTGGATAAGTTGAAATTAATGGCTAAAATGAACTCTCATACTTTCTTTACTATTATTTGGATAATTAAGATTAGCTTTGTTGGCCACCAAGTAAGAAGAGAAGGATTTATTTTTGTTTTGCTTGTATTTTGAATTCAAGAAGATGAGTCTTCCTGATTTCAAGCCTAGTGCTCTATCCACTGTGCCACCTAGCTGTTTGACTTACATAAAGCAAATATTTTTTTAAATAAATGTTTATTGAATGTTCAGTAACTATTATTCTTGTCCTTCATTCTTGAAGGGGACCATAACATCCGGGAGGTGATGCTGTAACCATGCAAGTAAACTGGATTTAAGTGAGGGAGGACTGTTCAAAGTCACCTGCCTCACTTTCCCCTTCAGAGGCATCTGGGTCCAGTAACCTTATACCTATAGATCAGGAGGACTGGAGATAGCTCTACATACAGTGGGAGACAGTTCTTTTAAGCTAAGGCCTTTAACAGGTCTCAGTTTGACTGAAGCAGCACCTAAACCCATAGGGCTAGGTAGCCATTTAGGCAAAAGATGCCCTCTTTCACCTAGTCAAAAAAAAATTAAAATAAAAAAAATTATATATATAAAGCTCCTCAGTGTTTCTGGTCAAAACAGAATGATTTCTATTTGCATTCATTCTGAGTCAATCAGGACCCAAAAAATGACCAAGTGGGGCTTGGTCTGGGACCTCTTGATGACCAATCAATAAGAATCAAAGTGATTTGGGTTTAAGTCATCATGGTCTTTAAGAAAGACATCTAGCCAGTCAAGCCCAAATTATCTTGGGAGGGTTCAACCATCACCAATATATTTTAATTAGAATGAAAAGATTAGCTATCAGAGAAAGATCCTCATAAAGAAATAGCTAGGTTAAAATTACCTATCGGTCAATGAGAGCCATGGAGACCCAAGGGGATAGAGGAACTTTTAACTTATTTGAAGTTGAGAGTATAGAGGAGGTAAAGAGCAGTAAGACCAAGGATTCTTCTATCCAGGACAGGTTGAGACAGAGCCATTGCTTCTGCCCTTTAGTAAGAATGATCCTAGTAAAAAAGGCAGCTCATCACTCTATTCAAAGAGAAAAGACAGAAGTAGGAAAGCAAGAGGGGAGATTTAAGGAATAGTAAGTAGTCTAGTTTTTGGCTGGAGCCTAAAAGGGAATAGTGGAAGATAAGGCTAGAAAAATAGATGGAAGACCTAGAATGTCAGACTGAGTAATTTATATTGTATTATACAGGCAACAAAGAGCCACTCAAAGTTTTAAGCAGGAGATTTTGGGATCATTCTCTTAACAAGTATAATCTGGAAACAGTATTTAGGATGCATGAAGAAGAGGAAAAACATTGTGGAAGGATTACTATTACAAATGTCCATTGAAGAGGTAATAAGGCCCTGACTGATGCTATTAGTAGCAGTAAGAATGAGGCACAGGGAAAGGACTAAGCAAATCTTTCAGGAGAAATATGGACAAGATTTACTGAACGGTTAGAGATGGGACAATGGATAAAGAAAAGTTGAGTATTATTTAGCATTTCATATCTGGCTACCCCTGCCATTAAAAAAAAAAGAGTCAAAGAAAAGGAATTGTTAATTTGAGGTAAAAGAGGAGGTTTGTTATAGTATAAAGAAAAAGGATTTGATCTGGGTTTGATTCTTATTTTGGTTGCTGAATACAAAAGCTTATAAAAGGCTCTTTCAGCTCAATCCTATGCTGTGTTTCGGTTATGCTGATTTTTAAGGACGTTGATGGGACACTCTAGTAGAAATATCTAATAAGTAATTAAAAAATGTGAACCTGAAACTTGGAAGAAAAATCTAGGAATGAATACTCAAAAAAAAAAAAAAAAAGCATTTTTGAGACTCAGTTTTCTCTTGCAAGGGAAAACTCAAAGTTTTATAAAACCTGAATTGGAGATATTTAAAAATACATTAACATGGTACATATTAAAACTTACTATATGATAGTATCTGGAAGCTGTATGTTGTAAGTGCTCAATAAATATTTCTTTAACAGAATCTTCCCGACTTCTTCTCATCATATTTCCCATTACCTTCTACTCTTGGCCTCCTTCCATTCCCAATATCAAAGGTGGATACAATCCCAAGGGAAATTGAAACCTATTACATCCAATCTCATTCATTTGTTTTAACTCCTTTGTTAACATCACATTGCTAGTTATTTCAAAGATCTTGAACTGAAACTTAACAGTTTACTATTACGCTTTCATGATGCACCTGTATGGCACCTTGGGCTGCCAGAAACCAGTAATGCTCATTTATTAGAAAACCCCTACTGACACTATAAAAAAGATTATATAGCTATCAGAGACCTAACATAGCCTTAGGCTAAGAAAAGAGAGCTTTATACCACCGGGGCCAGTTCCATTCCCCACCTGCCTACACAGATTGTTCTGATTTGTTCTTGCTACAAGTTACCTTCCACTGCTATTGTTTGATCCCCACCTTAAAAACTAACAGTATCAAGAACTAGTGAGTCCTGGAGATTAGCCTTTTTTTTTTTTTTTTTTTTTTTTCCTAGCTTTTGCTGTAAATGACTGAGGCTCTCATGCTGATGCTGACTTACACTTTTAAAGGTATCACCCAACATGGTGATGGTGAGTGGATCTAGGTGAAGATATTAGCTTAATCAGGTCTTTGTTTAGTTTTTTGTTTTTGTTTTTTTTTTCCTCCCAGTTCCAGATTTAACTACATTTCACAGCATTGGGTCCTCCATCACTTGATAATTCATTTGGCTCCTTCATCATTTGGTGCTCAATCTATACTTGAATAAATTCTATAACACTGTAGACAAGTGTTGATCTGCTCTCCACTTGGGAGAATCCATTACAATCCTTTCCTAATTTGGATAGCTGTAATTGTTAGGAAGTTTTATTGAGTTTATATCAGCTTCTTTGCAATAGGACCCATGGCTCTTATTTCTCTTCTTTGGAGTCAAAAAGATTTTTATGTCTCTTCTTTTCATGACAATCTTTCAAATACTTGAAGTCAACTATCATTTCCCACCTAAATTTTCTTTTCTAGGAGCTAAATTGAACTAGAATACTGAACTTGAAATGAGACGGACCTAATTATCCTCAATTGAAAATAGTGCCCTAATTCTCATTTTATTTTGGTTCTGTAATCACTGAAGTACTGATTTGGTCAAGTTAAGTAAAATGAGAATTGCCTGAAGTAGCTATTACTTCTCACATGGAAGAGTGTTTTGAGGTTAAACTTTCACCCATCTTTTCATACATGGGATAAGAATGGGGGCAGAACTATTAAAAGGATGGACTCTAAATACTGTAGGAGAGGATAGCACAGAAGAAGTACTACCTATTGAGAGCTAGATCAGGGAACAGAGATTCTTTGTTGTGTGTCTTATCAATTTCTCTTCTACAGGAGGCTCATAACTTCAACTTTAGAGATATGAGTTCCTATAGCAATGAATTAAGAGCCTTATTTCTTCACAAGCTATTGGATTATAAGTGATTACTAATTCAGTAGAGATCAATAGTATCTCTTGATGATTCGATGGAAGGGGATCTGAAAAAAAAGATATGGTTTTGTAATTAACTTCCTAAAAGGAAGAACTATAATCAAATCTTGTTTAGTGCCTTTATGTAAGAATCTGTCACTTCCTGGGGAAACTAAGAGACCTGGAGCAAAGAAGGCTTGGTGTGCAGCCTGGGGTGGGGATAGGGACTAGTCAGATGTTTGTAATTAAATATAAAAACGCTGCCACTTGTAGAAAGACAACTTGGCTTAAGAGAAGGGTAGTTCCTAACCTGGACTCCAAGAAGAGTAGTCCATGGATAGATTTCAGGGGATCTGGGAACTTGGATGAGAAAAAAAAAAAAAAAAAAAAATCTTTATTTATTTATTTATTTATTTATTTTTGATTTTTTTTTTTTGATTTGCTTTTTACTTTTCAAAATACATATAAAGATAGTTTTTGATATTCATCCTTGCAAAACCTTGTGTTCCAAATTTTTCTTCCTCTTCCCTTTCCCCTTCCCCTAGACAGTAAGTAATCCAAGATAGGTTAAACATGTGCAATTCTTCTACACATATTTCCACATTTATCAATTATGCTGCACAAGAAAAATCAGATCAAAAAAGAAAAAGAAATAAGAAAGAAAAAAACAGCCAGCAAACAACAAAAATCTTTTTGTGATCCACTTTCAGTCTCCATAATCCTCTCTCTGGATGCAGATGGTTCTTTCCATCACAAGTCTACCAGAACAGTAAAAGAGATTTTTGTTCCATTGTGATGAGGTCCTGAATGGAGAGTGTAGTGGGCAGAGAAAAACTGAAGAATTGATAAAAATTATTCCCTGGGGCAGGTAGGAAGAAGGTTCTGATAATGAAGATTAGTTTAGTTTCCAGGTCCCACCCACTGGAGGTAATCCAGTCAGAAATCCAAGTTAAGTCAAATCTCAGACTAAATTCTCCCTATAAAACTACTTATAACCTATACCTTAGTGACTGCCCTCCTTTACGTCAGCCCACCATAGCACTCTGCTTTCTGGTGTCTACAGCTAACTCTTTTAGGATGCTAAGGCCCCTTTAAGGTTTTAGCCTGCTGGTTAAGGACATGACCCAATCTCATGGGGTACTCCCTTTCTACTGGATAATTGTGAGTTCCACTGAGGAATTTTTCTTTCATATGCTCTCCCACACTATTTCATATTCACCATTCCCAGTGTCTGTTAATGCCTCTTCATTTTGTCTGTAATCTATTCCTCTAAACAAATCTATCTTTTGCCAAAGAGAATGGCCATTGCAAATTCTTCACATGACTGAACACTAACTTTTGGTGGGCCATCGTCTGGTTTCAAAGCCCATATCATAGATCACATCAGGTAGTAAGTTGATTTGGATGATTCCTTTTCTTGCAATTCTGTAAAATTGTGATATTTGAGGGATTGGAAAGATATACAGAAATCTGTCTTCCATCCCCCCCAATCATTCCAGGACATCCTCCTTGATTCTGATTTCCAGAACTATATCTAAGATAACCGTTCAGATCTAACCTTTCCCAGAATACACTTATAACCTCTTCAAACTAATTTAGTCTTCTTTTTTCCCCCTCAAGAATCTAAATTTGAATTCAAATCTCAAGTCTCTTCATAACTACCTGTGCAATCTGGAGAAGTTCTATATCCACTTTGTCAGTTTCCTCTTTTGTAAAATGAGAAGATCAGACTGACCTTTAAGGTTCCTCCCAATCTTTAAATTTTATGTTGCTATGATCCAGTGAAATGTTGGTCCAGTCTGACCTTGCTTAACTTATGCAATATAATGAGATCATAGACTTAGAGATGACTCTCCAACAAAAACAACAAACATAATTAGGATGAAATTAAAAGGATGTGATGACTAACACATGAAGGAAGAAGACAGGAATGAAAAAGCATGCATGATTTGGTGCATCTGTTATGAAAGTTATTTGCTTAAGAAAATTTAACAAGGCCCTTCCATAACCTGGCTTCCACTAAAAGTCAGAATCAAGTGGGCAGCACAGAAAGCAGGACAAGAAGGGGAGGCTGGGGTTGAGAATGAGAGAAAAGCAGGGCTAAGAACAGAGTATTTGGGTGAACATTTGGATGAGTTATTAAGGACAGTGTCATCAAGATTGCTAAGGAGATACAAAATCAGCTTCTCCATCAGAAAAACAAAACAAAAACACCTGTGTTGACTGGAGTTACTGGAGATCAAGAGAGAATCCCCTACTTCTCATTCATTCTTGAGATTAGGAAAGTAAACCAAGAAATAAAGGCAAAGGAGCAGGAATTGGCAACCTTTCCAAAGTGACCCTCAGCCAAAAGCTCATTTATTCTTTCAGTCTGGAGTAGGAGGTGGTGGCAAGAGGAATGCCACCCGAAGGGGAGGTGAGGGTTTCACTGCTTAGAGTCTTAAAGGCTTTTCTGTCTTCAAACTCAGCTATTAAAATGCAAATACCCCTGGGAGAGGTCACACCTTTGGGGTAGGGGTGGGGTTAGCATAAATGGGATACAAGATAGGCCCCTGGAGGGGCAGAGGAGAATGCCAAGAAGGAGGAAAGTGGAGGAGGAGATGTTTGGAGAAGTTGGAGAATGCCAAAGACAGGCTTGCTTAATTTTCAGTCTTTTTTAGGGCGGAGCCCCAATTAAAGCCCTCTCCCTAAAGAGGTGTTTGGTTCACCTTAAAATAGCTTCTGAATGTTATCAGGATCTGGAAAAGGAGTTATTTGCCTATTTTCGAGGATTCAAGGATAATTGCAAGTTCTTTCTCCTAAGCAGTTCACCTCTGACAATTGAAACAAATAGAAAAGTTAATAAATCTGAACTGTCTCAGGAGTTGGATAGAATAGCCCTGGCTATAGAAGGCCTGGATAATTCTTAGGACCTATAGCACTAAGTGGAGAAACATTCTATCCATGGGAACTTTGAATTTTTCTCCTAACCACAATGCATCTCCTAGTTTAGGTCATCTTGTTTATTTATTTAGTTTATTTTTGCAGTGCTGGGGACAAGAGAAGAGTCCAGACCTGTAATTTTATTGGTACTTCTTCTAAAGCTATCCATTTAACTTTGAGGTTCCCTCATAAACCTCTTTCACCTCTCCCTTCTTCCTGCATCCTACAGAAGCTCAAATAGCAGTAGTTTATTCTCTATAAACTCCACATAAGTCCTATTAAAGAAAAGGCAGCATTACAGTATTTTAAAATTAAGGGATACTGATAATTATTTAGTAGTCTAATTCTCCCTTCCTTCCTCCCTCCCATTTTGTAGATGAAGAACCTGAAATCCTCTCTAGAATAAGTGACCTGATTTAAGTCATACAATCATTTAGGAGACCAGAACTAAGAATTGTACCCAGGATCTCTCCCAGAAAGGCAGTAAGAATTATGATCTTTGAGTTAGGAAGATCTGAGAGTCAAGCCCTTACCTATCATGGGCAAAGCACTTATCTTCTTTTGCCTTCTGTTTTCTCACCTGTGAAACAGATTACAATACCTATACTGCTTACCGACTGTAGTAAAGTTCTGCTCTGATGTATCAGTGAAACACAAAGGACCTTGGGTTCTTAAGGGCTATACCAGTGAAACCCAACTTCTGGAAGGTCCTACCAAGTTGGAAAGGGCTGTAATACAGATTCAGGACGATTGTCTCAGAACCAGCCAAGAGAAAATCATCATCAGGTTGGCCACAGGGTAATTTATTTTGGGGCTATAGCAATCCATAAAGACCATCATTGAGTTATTTGGGAGTGATTATGTTCTGTTTTAATGAGGGAAATGTCTATACTGATGAAATTACAGACCCCTGAAACATTATCTATCTGCTTTATAAGGTTAATTAATTGTAAACTTGGAAGTGCTGACTAATGGGAACTATTATAATTTCCATTGTACCATCTTGCCTTCAACTTGGATCATCATATCAGTCTCTAGGGTAAAATCCAACAGAATAGTAGTGGTGGTAGTGGTAGATTTCCATTTAAAATAAAAATAAAAACAAAAACAAAAACCTAACCCCAAACCGGATGCTTTTACTAAATATGATTAAATAGGCAAGGGGGTGGGGTGGTGGTGGCCTATGGCCCTAAGTTAAATGACCAAATAATTCACAATTATTTTTTCCTATCCAGTGTTTCATGATATAAAAAGGGCTCTGCTTTGGTTTTTGTTTTTTCCATGAAAGGGGTCAATAGTTTCTTCATCCCTAAGGCTTATCAGAGTAGCTAGGCAATGCCTATGAGTACCACTGGGTGTCACTGGCAGGCCTATAGCAAAATGAGGAAAAAGGATTTCCCTTGAGTGAAAAAATAAAAGAAAGGAAAGAGAATGAGAAGAAAAAGAAGAAAAAAATAAGTCTTACAAGTGGAGGTAGGAGTGGGAAGGGGAGATCCCATTAACTTTTGTGGCCGATACTTTAGGAAATTAGACTTGTAATTAAAAAATCAGAACAATCACAGTAGAAAAAGCCATCCCCCATCTTTAAAAACTGTGCATTCTGCAGTTTCTAAACTATTCCTATTAGTTAGTGAAAGGTTTAACACCATCATATGGTACAAAGTCTAATTTGTACTTTTATAGAATAATAAAAAAAATTAAGTTCATGAAATCAAAGGAGAAAATATCATCTATTAGCATTAAATTACACATAAGCTTTTTTTCCTCTATAATAACAGAATTAGCAGTATCTGGCACATAGTTGTTCAATTGTGTCCAATTCTTCATGACCCCATTTGCGGTTTTCTTGGCAAAGATATTGGAATGGTTTAGCATTTTCTTCTCCAGTTCATTTTATGGCTGAGGAAACTGAGGCAAATAGAGTGAAGCAATTTGCCTAGGGTCTTACAGGAACTACATATGTGAGGCTGAATTTGAACTAATGAAGATTAATGTTTCTGATTCCTAAATGCCCTTCCCTTTCCCCACTTCATATTTTTCAAAGTCTTTCATTTACATTATTTCATCTGAGCTTCATAATTACCTTATTATTCAGATAATAAAGATATTATTTTCCTCAAGATACAAATGAAGTTGAGACTCAGAGATGTAAAATAACTTGTGCAGAGTCATACTGCCGTAGCCACTATTGTATTAGAGGCAGAATTCAAACATAGGCCTTTTCCAGAGCTTTATCTTCTAGATTCCACTCCCTCTCTCTTTATATAAACAGAAATCATGGTGATGATAAACTCTTTCCAACTTAAAAGTTATCATTGGGAAGTATTTCCTTAATTCTAGCCTACCATAAAAAACTCTAGGAAAGTTTTTTTCTCCCTACAATTGAATACAAATCAATTCATTAACATCTGTATAGTAATCTGCAATCTGGCCAGCCAAACTCTATCTTACTAAAATCCAAACTAAAAAAAAAGTTCCTTGTAAAGAATATTTTTAATTTACTTTTTCTCAATTACATGTAAAATTTTTTAGCATTCTTTTTTTAATCCTTTTTGAATTTGAACTAAATCCCCTCCTTCCCCTTCCCCATCCCTGAGAAAATGAGTACTTCAATATAGATTATACATATGCAGTTGTGCAAGATATATTTCCATATTAGTCATGTTGCAAAAGAGACCAAAAATAAAACAAAAGAAAACTAAGCAAAATAAATAAAGCAAACCAAATAAAGAGTATACTTCAATTTGCATTCAGACTCTATCAGTTCTTTCTCTGGAGATAGAAAGCATTTTTCATCAAAAGTTTTTTGGCATCCTTATTGCTAAGAAGAGCCAAGCCATTGAAAGTGATCATTGTACAATATTTCTGTTACTATGTATAATGATTTCCTGACTGCTTAGTTCACTTTGCATCAGTTCATATAAGTCTTCCCAGGTTTTTCTGAAACCATTTTGCTTATCATTTGTACTAGCACAACAGTATGGAACAATTATACATGACTATTTTTTCAACCATTCTCTAATTCAGTAGTCCTCAGACTTTACTGTCCCTCAGACTGTTGGAGGGCCGGACTATAGTAAAAACAAAAATTCACATTCTATCTCTGCCCCTCAGCCCATTAGCCTTAACCGGCAGGCCAAATGAATGTCCTCAGTGGGCCACATCTGGCCCGAGGGCTGTAGTTTGAGAACCCCTGACCTAATTGATAGGCAGGCATCCCCTCAAATTCCAATTTTTTGTCACTACAAAAAGAGCTGCTAAAAATATTTTTGTACAAGGTCCTTTTCCTTTATCTTTCATTTCCTTGGGATACAGACCTTAAAGTGGTACTGTCAAGTCAAAGGGTATACACAGTTTTATAGCACTTTGGGCAAAGTTCCAATTGCCCTTCAAAATGGTTAGATGAGTTCACAACTCCAAAAGTCTGTTAGTGATCAATTTTTTCCACATCCTCTACAACATTTATTCTTTTCTTTTTCTGTCACATTAATCTATTTGAAATGTGTGAAGTGGTATCTCAAGGTTGTTTTGATCTGCATTTTTCTAATCAATAGTGATTTAGAGCATTTTTTTATTTGCCTAAAAATTTCAATTTCCTCATTTGAAAATTGCCTATTTACATCCTTTGATTATTTAGCAATTGGAGAATGACATGCTTTTAAATGGCTATTGACATCTTTGATTTCTTCTCCTTAAAACTCTCTATTCAAATCATCTAGCCATTTATCTACCAAATAAATGATCCATATTTTTATAAATATGACTCATTATGTATTTGAGAAATTAGGCCTTTATCAGAGAAACCTGCTGAAATTTCCTTCCTCCTTATCTCCCCCCTTCCAGTTTTCTGCTTTTCTTTTAATCTTGGCTCCATTGGTTTTGTTTTTGCAAAACTTTTTAAATTTAATATAATCAAAATTATTCATTTTACAGCTTGTAATGCTCTCTCTCTTGTTTAGTCATAAATTTTTTCATTATCCATGTATCTGAAAGATAAGGTAGTCCCCATTCCCTAAATTTGTTGATGATGTTGCTATCTATTTCTAAATGATGTATCCATTTTGATCTTATATTGGTATATGGTGTGAGATGTTGATCTATATCCAGATTCTGCCAAACTTTCTATCTTTCCCAACAATTTTTGTCAAATAGTGAATTCAAAAACCTCATTTTAGAAAAGTTAGACAGATTGAAACAGCGAGGACCTATGTTAGCAACTGGAATTTTTGCTTTTCCTCAGGTGAATTATACTTCTGACCTCTAACATGAGCATTTATTGCTTTTTCTTCTATGTAGTTCCTATAGCTGTAGACAAAAAAATAAGCTCTTTTTGAAAAAATGCTTTGAAGATATTTAATGTAAACCTATGGTACTAGTTACACAGAATATTTATTCCTCCAAATTTCAATCTTCCCCTCTCCTGCCATCCCCTCAAACTTTAGAGAAAGAGAAAATAAACAACACCTCCCCCCCAAAACCCAAAATAAAACTTCCAATATGCAAAAGCTTTTGAAAAAAGATGACTTTTACAAGTTTCTTAATAATTTCTTTGGAAATACAAAATTTACTGAACCTATAAAATAAGCTAAAGGTGGGTTACAGATAAAACATCTTCTAGGCTTTCTCTTGCCAAATTAAAGCAATTAGGCTGCTTTCTATTTAAAATGAGGAAAAAAGAGGCTTATGTAGTACACTCTTCCTTCCACTAAACTCACATTTGCTGCCCTCTCTTCCTACTCTCTCTGTCCCTTTTAGAACAAATTGTTGAATTCTCTTTAGTTTAGGGTCTTATAACAGATAATAATATTCCCTTAAACTCATGCCCTCTTCAAACTGGGAAATTCTTTTTGCTCTAGGTTTTGAACAGAGATTCCACAAAACATGTTTGATCTCTTCACGCTCCATTTTCATTCATCTTGCACACTCTCTTATCAGTTGGGAAAATACAAATAATATGGTTCAGTATTAAGGTTAAGAACTAACAGTATCCATAAACATTTTCACAATAAAAACTGATGTATGTATCTGTTAGCAAAATTCAATGTCCTTAGTGGGAGTTGGGAGTGGGTGGGGAGAGGTGGTAAAAATTGGAGAGGAGAGGGAAGGCTTCCATTTCCTAACACTTTTTTAATGAAGTAGACATGATTAGTTAGAAAACCAACCCATAAACTGATGAGACTATTAATAAAGAATTGGATTCATCTATTCTAATAATTGAAGCATTTCAGGGGTATATACACAAACTTAGAGAGATAAACAAGTACATAGGAGGATGGATGACTAACAAGGGGGTGGGGAGGAACAACTAGTCATCATTTGTAAGCTATGAAACTGTCAGTTAATAATTATTTTAAATTGGTCACTCCCTTTTCTGAAGGAGTTACAGAATTATTCAGAAGAACCTTTTGGGAAGGAATGGATTTTCTGCAGACAGTTGAGTCCCTGAAATGCAGGAGAGAAAGAGAATTCAGTGGATAGTCATAGAAGAGAAACCTTTCAATTTAAAAAACATGATGGCTAACATTTCTACTGTTCTGTAAAGTTTGAAAGTTTATTTCACTTTAGTCTCAAAATGACACTGTGAACTAGGTTCTAAAGGCATTTCACAGATGAGTGAAGTGAGGCTTACTCAGGTAAAATGACTTGCTCATGATCATCTAACTAAATAAAATATATCCATCAAAAAGCAATTTAAAGATATATGTATATATGTGTGTGTGTGTTTATATGTGTGTGTGTGTGTGTGTGTGTGTGTATGTATTTATATTTCCATCAAAGAACTGCCACAAAGGTAGTGAAAAGAGTCATTTAGAATGGAATACAATTAGGTAAGCACAGGTACTTCATAAATGACTGTTGAATGAATGAATGAATGCTTTGCCCTCTATTAAAATAGGGGGTATATTCTTTTTGATCATGGCAATATATAATACATTTCTGAGAAGGCAGGAAGCAGTCTCTCTTCTTGTGGATATGGAGACTTCTTCCTCTATTCTGCAGGAACCTTTTGAACTTTCTTAGCTCTCTCTCCCTGAATGGCAAAATGTTAGCTAATTCATAATTTTTAGGACATTTTTCATGATTTTTCTTTAATTTTTGAAAGAATATAGCATGTTAAAACACTTTCACAAGTATTAGGAATTTTCAAGAATGACCAAGTTAGAGAAGAGAATTCTTCTTTGAAGTTGGAATGAATATACCAGAAAGAGCAATGGATACTGGAAAAAAAAAGAGGCTGAGAAGAGCCTTCCTTTGCTTCCCATCATGTGTTACAAAGGATGAAGTGGCCCTCTTCAAATAGTAGGAGTCTGCCAGTTGGCCAAACCAGCAGCATTCCATTACAGAGATTAAAACCAACTTTATGATTGTGGTGCAAATAATAAAGGGCCTGGCAAGGTTTCCTTCCAAAATAAAAGCTCATTTATTTTCTGAGGTGTATAATTTGGTTGTAAATGTTTTCTTTGGGCCAAAATGTCCCAGAATGGGTTTTAACCTGGAACACATCACTACTTTGCTTGAAAAAAATGGAGTCCGTGTGGTCCATCCACATCTATCCACTTGGGACATGGAGGGTTTCAAGTCTAGCTTACTCTTCTTCACAAGCCTTTCTGGCTGGACTTAGTGTGGTCTAGTGGGTAGAGCATAAGTTTAAGAGGCAGGAGGCTGTAGGTCTAGACTGAGTTCACTGAACATGAACTTGGGTAACATTAAAATTCTTTGGCTCCAACTTTCTTCTCCATCTGAAAAATGGGTATTCCATCAACTTGCTCTTCACTCACAATTATGTTGTGTCATTCCTTCTTAGGAATGAGGAAGAAAGTGCTATGACTACCTTGATCACTATATTAGCTTGATCTTTCCAGTACTTTTGCATTCATGTTTTATTGATTTTTAGAAAGTTATCCAGCAATGACTAATATTTGTATAAAACCATAGCCAAATTCTGTCTTGGGTTGTGTGGGTGGCTTGCTGTGACTTCAATGGGGGCTGACCACACACATTTGGGGTAGAATTTGGCCCTCAATGTTTAACCAATCTCACCCAGACATAAACAAATCTTTCTATTTCTCTAAGCTCAAGAAAATAATAGCTTGTTCTATAATGTCATGTTTGTCAATTGTCCTGCTTTCCCTATTATCTTTTTTATCTCCTAAAGTATCCATTTGTACATTTGTGTAATTGTTAGCCAAGACAGCCTCATAGAATATATATATATATATATATATGTGTGTGTGTGTGTGTGTGTGTATGTATAATACATACACACACATACACACCACTCACTTTCCAACTATCTGAGAATATAGATTTAGACTAAGAACAATAGTTAATGCCATCAGAAAGAATAAAACAATCTCCCTTAAGGTTTTCAAAAACTGTCACAACAGTGGCTTGAGAAAAAAGATATAGAAAGGGGTAGGTCAAGGGAGATAGGGAAAGAAGAATTTCCAATTAATCTAAAGTGTTGGTGAAACCCAAGTAGAAATTAGACTGTTAGCTTCCTAAAGCTCTGAAGCTCTGCTTCACAGAGAAACTCTCAGTTTCATTTATTGTACAATCACCTGCTGGGAGATGACAGGGGAGTGGTCTCTCCAGAACTGAGCTCCTCCAAGGCCTGACCCCAGAGCAGTATGTCAAGCAAAATGTTACATTAAAAAATAGCTCCCTGAGGAGCATGAAGGTCTCATTCTGAGATTAATGATTAAACAAAGTTGACAAGATTCTATCTTTTCCAATCAATCATGGTCCCATAAGGACTATTCAAGCATTAACTACTTATTTGACAATGTTTTGGAATAATCACCAGCTTCAGATGAATAACTCAAGAGTTTTATGGCTAAAAATTCAAACGTAACCATGATAAAATAATATAAAAAAGGAAACCAAGTGAAGATGTATTTAAGAAATAAAAGATCATCAGGATTAATTCACAAATAATTTTGTTACTACCAGCAGTGTTGGCTCTGTCTTCAAATAAATTAAGAATGGGAATTATAGGGTAAGGTTCTTTGGGAATTTAATTCAGTCATAAAAGTTCATTGATGAATGGTGAAGTCACCTTCATGTATCCTATCTGTGCTTAGGTATAGCAAAGAAAATGGAATGCAAGATCACTCTATGGGAAATCACAATGCTGATGCATCATGAATAACACATAGAAGGAATATCAGCTTTAACTCAGGATCAAACCCACCAAAGCAAAGAATTCAGATCATGAGTATTTTAAATGTCATATTGTTTGTGGATTATAAGGTTTTAGTCTGAGTCAATAGTTTGCTGAGATAAAAGTGATTAGAGAATGCAAACTCTTTTAAAAGAAGCTGATTCTGCCAGCTGAATACTACTGTTCAAACTATCTTTCATAATTATGAAGTTTTTATTTTTTAAGTGAGTTTTAAGTCTTCTTATATTTTCCAGTTGCAAAAGGGAGAGTACATTGAAAATCATCAGCTACTTTGAAGGTTGTGTTCAACAGTTTGGATTGTAATTTCCAAGAAACAATAATTTCCTTGTATCCAGGAGACCCACCCAGCAAAACATCAAATAAATTGTTTATAAAAGTGTTCAACTTGCAAGTTCATCCTTGAGATGATTGCAAAATGTATAACGGAGGTGGCACAAAGCTATATGATGATTTTGTTGCATAACAAAAAGTTAATAATGTAACAAAAAATACAATTTAAATCACATTTTCTGAGCTTTTAGAAAGTTCCAGACACATACTCTTCCCCCTTTAGGTAAATAAAGAGGATAATTTAAAGGAAACATAAACATCAAATGTCCACAAAGTTGCTTTATCTTCTGCTTGTCCTATTCCTTTCTTTCCCCAAGAATAAAGAGAAGTGGATTTGGTAAAATTCAAGGGTTCCCAAGTGATTTTTTAGTGTTTTTCAAAGAATAGGACATTTTTATGTTTCACAATATAAATTGAATGGTTTGAGATTTATATTATTAACAGAATAAAATACTGGGCTAGTAATTTCATTGATAGGAAAACTCTCAGGTAAAGAAACTCTTCCTCTTTAACAATCAGACAATGTGCCTACTGGCAGACAAAATTTCTTTTTCTTTTTTTTTTTTTTTTAATTTCTCAATAGTATTTTATTTTTCCAAATACATATAAGGATACAGTTCAACACTAATTTAATTAAAAAAAAAACCAAACAAACAAAAATCAACTTTGTGTTCCAAACTTTTCTCTGCCCTTCCCTCATCCCCCTGGAGATAATAGATTAAATATATGATGTCCTTTTAAACATATTTCATATTTGTCATGTTGTAAAAGAAAAAAATCACAGTAGAAAGAAAAATAGCCACAAGAAAGAAAGAAACAAACAAAAAGGTGAAAATACTTAAACTTTGATCTACATTCAGTTTCCATAGTTCTTTCTCTGGATGTGAATAGCATTTTCCACCCTAAGTTTATTGGAATTAACAGATGAGAATTTCAAGATAGTCAAATGAGCTTTGTTGAGAGTGCAGAACTAAGGGTTAGGAGAACTGGGTTCTAGTCTTAAGCTTTATCATTGCTGCCCCATTTAGCTTTGGGGATCTGAAAAAATTAGAAGGTATACAGACTCAATACTTGTAGCATTCACAGAAAGTATTAGTTTAAACTCTTCGTTTTATAATTTGTTTCATCAGATTTTTTTGGTCCTTTGAAATGTCTTATTTACTTGACACCTATTCTCTACAGAGGGCACTGTGAGAGATGCACTGAGGGATTCAAAACAAGACACAGATCCTCCCCTGAGGGAGCTTGCAATCTAATAAGGGGGATGAGAAATGTTCAGCCTTCTTATTCAACTTGAGATATCATGATTTCATTTATATGAGGGGAAGGGGGTATCTTCCACTGACAGCTCACAATCATTGTACCTTAATGGATAATCTTCGAGTTGTTATGGCTAACATTCTGTTACTCTACAGACAAGCTGGTATTCAGCTTATTTAGGCGTATCTTCAGATAGCAGTCCATAGCAGGACCAGTTTTTAAGACCTTTCCAAAGCTTCTATTCTGCTGATTTTGTCTTTAAAAACCCAGGGTCACCAACATGTCACAGCAATGAAATCGGACTAGGATTGAGGAGGGGATGGGGCACAATACACAAATGGCCATAAAACAAAACACTATGGGAGAAAGAAACTTCTTTTGTCTGGGAGGTATGGAGAGTGGATGATCAAGGCTTCTTGGATGAAGTGCCATTTAGGCTGGGCACTGAAGGAAGAATAGGCTTTTAAGAGATTGAGAAAAGGTGGAAGGACATTCTAGGGTGAAGGAACAGCATCAAGAAGGACTCAGAAGTAGGAAAGTAAAGAAAGAACGTGTTCCAGGAGTAATTAGTCCATTTTGACTATAATGAAGGAAGTAAGGGGAAAAAAAGGAAGGAGCCATTTAATAAGTGCTTGCTAAGCATGTGCTAGCATTGTGTTAATTTAAGTGCTATTTCATGCAATACTCACAACAACCCTGGGAGGCTATTATTATCTCCATATTTCAGTCCAGGAAACTGAGGCAGGCAGAGGGTAAGACTTGTTCAAAGTCACACAGCAAGTGTTTGAGGTCCAACATTCTATTGGCTTTACCAGCAATCATCCTCTAAAGGCAATATAAGTGAAGGGGTATAACAGGATAAAAAGCCAAGAAGGAAAACAGGGGTTATTCAGGGCTAGTACTCTATCCACTGTACCACTTAGCTGCCCCAAATAGGTTTTCTATTGTGAAAATTCTTGAAATCATGAATTTTAATTGGCAGGCAGCAAGGCATCTTTGACCTTTTTTTTTTTTTTTTTTTTTTTTTCCTGAGGCATTTGGGATTAAGTGACTTGCCCAGGGTCACACAGCTAGGAAGTGTTAAGTGTCTGAGACCACATTTGAATTCAGGTACTCCTGACTTCAGGGCTGGTGCTCCATCCAATGCACCACCTAGCTGTCCCTTACCATTTTTGAATAAGGGAGTGAATATGGTCAGAACTAGATCGGCTTTCTATCTACTGTGCCATATTCCTCTAGATATGATTATAATTATTAATTTTAATCTTAATAATTGTTATTACTGTGTAATTGAAATAATTCAGGGTATCAAAATAAAAGCCATAATAAAAAAAAATCTTCACAGGAATGGTGGTAGTAAATGTATTTAATGACATAGGGGTACAAAAAAAAATGAGATTTTGAATGAAAATTCAAATATCCCTAGTCAGAGCTGTGATTTTTTCACTCCAAGTTTCAAAGCACAATCTCATTTTTTTGAAAAGGAACTTTTTATAAAAAGAAACTCACTTCCACTACCACTACCATCTCCTTTTCTTTCACTGTTTCCTAGGGCTGATTAAAGAAGCATGACTTGATTTTCAATTTCAAACGTCTGGGATGGGGGGTGGGGGAAGCATTCCAATAGATTACAGACAGGAAATGAACACCATACACTCACCCAATGAGGCAGATGCTTTTGAATGTGACACTTAGGTAAAAGAATATCATTTTTATGCTTCTTTCTCTATTGCTATTTTCATTTTTATACTTTGTTGTTATTTTTTTTTTGAAATGTATTCTTGGGATGGCAATTCAGTCTTCAAATTCATTGGCATCACTGGACATTTGGAATTACCTGGATGAAGACTAAATTTTAAATAGACTTAAAAAAAAAAAAAAGAAAATAAGACAATACATTTGCCCCCAAGTTATGGAATCATGAAACAAAGCAACATGTTTGTCAGAAGTATAAAGTATCATTTTATCTTTTAAATATATTTACACAAATACAGTTTGCTAAATCCTTTCTCTAGTTCTTATCTCTAAAGAAATCCATATGCCAAAATTATTTTACCAACCAAAATTCCCTCTCCACCCCTCCCCCAAAACAAACAGCTTATAAAATATATAGACCAGTTTTTCTTTCATTTTTTTGACAATAGCTGAAATGAATTTTCATTTTTGGCCATGACAAGTTGGTATTATTCAGTATCTATTGAGTTTTAGTTTTTCTTGACACTTTTATATATCTATTTCTATCATAGTACATATACTTTCCTCCCCATGTTGTTAGCAGTACCATCCAAAGATCAACTATTTGGATTTAAACCTGTTTGAATTCTTTTTAAAAGATTTTAAGAATTTCAAAGATTTAAATAATTTTATAAACAATTTGCTTTGCCTTTTTATTGACTACACTACTTCTTTTAAGTGAAAGATAGAAAGATTACAAGCAAATTTCTAAACATTCTTTTTTTAAATATGAGTTACTTTGCTAATTGGATTGGACAAAAGTGACTTCTAAACTATAGGTGAGATATTAATTTATGGAGCATTCCATTTGTGGGAATGGATAGCAATATATTGGCCATACTAATGCTGACATAATTCTTTGGTTTTGTCCAAAGCCCCACAAAAGTTAATAAATCCTCTCTTGTTGTCTGGATAGTTTAAGAACAATTCCTTGAGCTTCTTTTTTTGACAGACATAATTAACACTAAGCTTAAATGTAAACTACATATATATATATATATATACACACACACACACACACACACATATATATATGTATATATATATATGTATATATATATATATATATAACTTTTTTAATAGTTTTTTTTTAAACCAGATATATGCATGGGTAATTTTACAACACCGACAATTGCCAAACCTTTAGTTCCAATTTTCCCCCTCCCTGCCATGGCAGGTTGACTAATACATATTAAATATAACTACATATATTTTCACTGGCTTTTTCCTATAACTGTCATTTCTTCCCTCATTACCATTGTCTCCTGGCTCTTGTTCCTCAAGTCTCTCCTAGAATCCCACCTTCTGCTAAAAGCTTTTCCCAGTCACCCTTAAAGCTACTGCCTTCCCTCTGTGATTATCTCTAGTTTATCCCCTATACATAATTTTTGAGCACTGTTACTTGTATGTTGATTCTGCCATGAGACTTCGAGCTTCTTGAGGGCTATGTCAACTTTTTGCCTTTTCTGAATCCCCAGCACTTAGCACAGTGCTTGGTACATAATTGAAAAATAAATACTTCCTGACTTTCATTGGTTTGTTAAACTGGACTATAAACCACAGTTCCTCTTTTGGAAAAAGTTTGCACAAGAGAAGTGATGAGAGAAGAAGTAGTAAAAAAAGTATCCTAAGGCAAGAACTGATAAAAAAAAATAGGATCAATGAGACTAAAAGTTACATGAAATTTTCAGTGCCTTTAACA
Source organism: Sminthopsis crassicaudata (assembly GCF_048593235.1). NCBI lineage: Eukaryota > Metazoa > Chordata > Mammalia > Dasyuromorphia > Dasyuridae > Sminthopsis > Sminthopsis crassicaudata. The sequence continues at coordinate 166,660,257 of NC_133618.1, forward strand.
ATCCAGTAATAAAAAAAAAAAGTACAATAAGTACATCCCAACATCAACTAAATAAATCTTAACAAGTCTCCATGACCAAAAAAATAACTATATAAAAATTTCAGCAAATGTAGCTTTTGACCTCAATTATCTGAATTATTTGTGTAGGCGGACCCAGCCAGACCATGGCTGAATTGGCACCAGTGGATTTAGCCAAAGGGCTAAATTTCATACATAAAAATAAGATGAATGGAATGTCAATTTGGATGCACCCAAATAAAGATGTATAACCTCCAAGGAATTTAGTCTTCTGGTTAAGGCAAAGAGGTGAAGAAAGATCACTGTACTGGGAATCAGGAAATTTACATAGTCCTAAAAAACTAACCATGTGAGTTAGGGCAAGTTGCTTTATTACTCTGGGCCTCAGTTTACTCATTTATAAAGTAGGGCAGGCATTGGACTAGATTAGCTTTATAGGCACTTTCCAATAACAAAATCATTCAGTTCTATAATTTGATGAAGTGCAGATTTCATCACCCTGGTTTAAATGGGTTCTAACATCTGCTACATTAATTATATGTGCTTTATATTTCAAAGATTTTGTGAATCTATTAGTGCTATATTTATTTAATATTAAATAAGGATTTAAAAAGCTAACTCACGCTTATGTAGTTCTTTGTAGTAACAATCCTGTGAGGAATGTAACATTTTTATTTGATAGATGAAGAAACTGAGGGAATCAAGATTAAGTGAGTTGGCCAGTATCAGAAAACTAGTAAATGTTCCCCGGTCAGAAAGCTTGTGAATATTAAAAGTCGAGGTTTCCTGATTCGGAATCTAGCATTCATTCTACCATACTAATTTCATTGTGTCCAAGCTATTTCAGGGGCAACTAGGTGGTCCAGTGGATAGAATGCTGAGTCTGGAGTCAGAAAGCCTGTGACTGTGGGCAAGTCACTTTACCCTCTTTACCTCAGTTGTGAAATGAGCTGAAGAAAGAAATGGCAAACTACTCTAGTATTTGTATCAAGAAAATCCCAAATGGGATCACAAAGTTAGACTTGACTGGGGGAAAAAAAAGACAAATTATTTCATGCTCATTAGCACTTGGGAAATACTTTGTAAAAGTCAGCATGTGTGTGTGTATGTGTATAGAACAGAGTGGTGAAGATAGTTTGAAATTCTAGGCTCTCTAAACTGCTTCCCCAGCTGTTGGAGCAGAGAAGAGAATGCCTCTTGACATGTTCTCTGAGACTGAATGGGGTCATGTCTGAATGACCTCAGGGTCTTCCAAACTCACCCCATCATACTACATGGTATGGTTTTAGTAGGCAGAGTCCTATATCAGCAGGAGAACAGGGTCAGGAAGGAAGTAGACAAACACAGCTGTGTGCAGATGTTTCAACAGACTTGATAAGGACCCAAGCCATGAGTCTTTGTAATGAACATTAATTGACACTGTGCCCAAGGATTCCCTTGACGGAAAAACTAAGCTACATAAATGATGAGTTGGGGGTAGGGAAGAAGCAGAAATGTATCATTTAAGGCAAAAGCTGGTTAGCTGGTTTTGAAGAGAGAAATGAGACTGAAAGTTTCATGACATTTCTAACTCTAATAATCCAATCATAGCCATTCAAACCCTCCGGGACAGGATTGTGTAACTTTATTTATAATTTTCAAGGGTGATGACAAAACATGCTACCCACTTCCTAACAGAGAGGTGATAAATTTAGGGAGAAGAATGAGGCTTATTTTTGTGTGGGTGTGTGTATAGCCAGTGTGGAAATTTATTTTGCTTGACTTCACTTTTTAATTGTTTTTTAAATAACAAGGGGTCTGTTTTGCATTTTCCTCCTCTCCCCAGTGGTTGGTGGAAAGGAGAAAAAATAGATTTTTGTTAATTAAAAGCCAAAATTTAATTTAAAAAATTTCAAGGTTATGGGGATAGGGGTGGTGGTCCGGGGAGAGTATTCTATTAAGAGCACTAGCCTAGAAATCCAAAGATTCAGGTTTTGGTGGTGGTATTCTCCCTGAACAGCTAATGAGTTCTTTAGGAAGTCATTTCATTTTTTTGTTCCTCATTTTCCTTATCTTTAAATAAGGAGTTGAGCAAAAATCACTGTAAGGACTTATGAGGTCCAGGAGCCTGTGAGATTCTTTTGGTTAAACAAAGTGTTAGATTTAGGATGTTATCTAAGAAACAGGGCAGGATTTCAATTCAAGATACAGATTCCATACAGTGGTATGATTATAACATTCAAGAACATCTGGGCCATACACTGCTAAAAGACTATGAAATTTGGGGTTACTGGGTTGGAATAGATCATCTCATGAAATAAAGTTATTAAAAAAAAGTGTTCTCCCTGGACTAAAAAAGAAAACCTTAGGTGGGCTATGACATCTCTTTTGGTTGATCTCTTTCTTTAACAAAAAAAAAAAAAAGTGAGTGTGTTCCCTCTGTCTGTTCCTCCCATCCCAGCAGCCAGCTCTATCTTATTGGCAGGTTACCACAATGTTTCTATTTGCATGGTGCCCTAAATAGCATGAAAAACCTAAACCAGAAGGGCCCACTCCTGTTTAAAAAAGCAACAAACATGGTAAAAATGCCAACAAACTAAAGTGTCTCAAGCTTCCCTAAGCAATGGGTATAATGATTCACCAATAAAAATAAAAAAGGAAGACTAGGGAAGATTTCTGATTAGCTTTTCCTGATACGTTTTTTCCCTAATAAATATTTATAAAAATAACAGCTAACAACTATTATTCATTTTAAGATGTTTTTAATTTGATCTTCACAATAATCTTGTGAGGTGTTGTTGATACTTCCCTTTTTACAGATGAGGAAACAGAATTTCAGAGAAATGAATTGGCTTGCTCATGGTCAGGTCCCATCAGGGCCAGAACAAGGATTAGTCTAAAAGTCCTTTTAACAAATATTACTAGGGTAAGAACAAGCTTTATTTTTAATTTTTTTTGCTGAGGCAAATGGGGTTAAGTGACTTGCCCAGGGTCACACAGGTAGAAAGTGTTAAGTGACTGAGGTTACAATTGAAGTCAGGTCCTCTTGACTTCAGAGCTGGTACTCTATCCATTGCCATTACCTAGATGCCCCCCCCCCAATTTTCTTTTGAAAGAACTATCAAAATAGAATCTCTACTAAGCATTAGAAAGCTTACCTATCACCTTTGTAACTTAACTCATCATGTGTTTTTGGCCAAGCCATGTTAGTCCTCTATACCTCGCTTTACTTGTCAGTAAAACAAGGAGTTTGGACAGAGAGTCTCTAAGGACCCTTTGAGCCCAGTAGCAATAAGATTCTGTGACCTTTGGCCTGAAAAAGTGGTGAGCTTTGATGTCTATTTGTTTTGAACTTTATTTCTATAAGGAAATGCAACAGAGAACAAATTCCATTCCCATTGGCAGTGTGAGTGCATATGGAAAGACATAAATTCTACCTCATTGCAATCAGTGCATCTTCTAAAATGGGCGTGTGTTTGCCCATGTAATAGGAAAAGAGGGAGGGGGATGGGAAGGAGCCCGAAAGAAGGAGTGAGGAAGCAGCATACCATCTGGTTAAATGGAATCCCCTCCATATGGAACCCAGCATGTTGCAAACACTAAGAAAACAGATGCCCTATGGATGTGCTGAACATTTCCAATGAGAACGGATAGTCTTAACAGGTCTGTTGTACTGAAAGACCCATCTCCCCTTAAGGGCCTGCATCAGGCAGAGTAAAGGGAAATGTTTGAATAGCCCAGCCCCTTAGAAATTAGAGTTGGAAATGACTGAATGTGTCATCCTCCTCAAGGTGCTGTCAGTGTAAGATTGTGACTGAGCCCAAATTCACACATACATCTCTTTCCATCTTCCTATCTGATGTTCTCTCTTGTACGGTTTCACTTCCGTTTCAGAGGACAGAATGGCTTTAAGAATGTGATGCTCTGATACGAATGTAATAGTGCCCAGGATCATAGTATTCATCTCTTTAGGATGACAAACCTAAGATCATAAGCATTTTCCCCTGGAAGTGAATTTTTCCTCATCTCTGATCTGCACTTTCTTGAAAAGAGGGAGAAATAGAGAAACAGGGTCTGCTTAATGAAAAAGGCAGTATGGTACAATGGAAAGTGTACTGGCTCTGGTGCCAAATCTTGTCCAAACCTTGTCTCTGATGCAACTAGCCCTATGACTTTGGTCAAATCCCTTAATTTCATTGAGCTTCAGTTTCCTTATCTCTAAAATAAATCAGTTGAACAAGATGGCTTTTAAGCTCCTATGCTTCAGTTCTATAAATATGGCCCAGTGAAGAAATTGCATGACTTTCTTATTCATCGTGTTCTATTGTCCACTGAGTAATTAATGGTGCTTCTTGGAAGTCCTTCATTTTTTCTACCTGACCATTTTTTTCCTGGAAGTAATTTGCCACAGTCTATTTTCTCTTGGTTTTCTGTGGAGAAGGAAAACACCTGGTTGTGATTTAAAATTATTTTCTGTATTTCAAGACAGTGTCAGCTTGGTTTTTAAATAAGTGGATTGTATTGATATTACCTAATTAGGCTATAATCCATTATGAATCCATAGATCTTTTTCTGCTATACTGCAATTGGGCTAATCTTTTCCTTTTCTGCAACTTTTCTTGTTGTTTTGTTCTTAAGTGAACTACCTCACTCTCATTCCAAATGAACTTTATTATGTTTTCAAGGAAAAAAACAGATTGTTTTTCTAATTTAAACAGGCCAATTTGCATTCTAGTGTTCAAGTGTCAACAAACATCTCTATTTTACCTGGTTTTCCACCATATCACACAATACCTCTAAATGAGTGAGACCTGGCCAGTGATATCGTGTCTCATATATATATATGTCTCAGTGATTGATGGAAATCACTACAAGATTAATTTGTGGTGATAGGAATTATGTGAATGACTGAAACCATCAAATTAGCCATTGTGTGTTCTGCCTTGGAGACTGTGTAGACCCATCATTTTGGTGTCATTTAGAATCAGAGTGGATGTCAAGATCTCAGGGTTCATATGTGGCTATGTTGTTAGATGTGACCTTGAGAAAGCCATGAACTAGGTGATTCAGCTTTCCAGCAGAATATAAATAAAACAATGCTCAGTCATTTATAAATAGTGAACTCCAGATTATACACAGGATAACAGAAATAAAGCAAAGATACATAAAAAAAATAAAACAATCAAAAAGATGAGAGGTCTTAGTTGCAAGGAAAGAGTAATAGAGGTTTAGAGATCTTCTTCCTGGAATCTGTATGCCTGCTATTCTGGAGATTATTCTCTCTCCAATTTTTAATGAATGCAGACTTGTTGTTTCTGTGTTATGGGGGTCCTAATCTGCCTCTGTGCCCAAGTTCTATTGTTAAAACATCAAAGACCAACTGCTGGCTGAGATACAGTCCATATGAAAAGAGTGACCAGTGAATTTACTGCTTGACTTCATTCCCTTTAAATGGAACAGGCCCCATGGTCCTCTTTCAAAGCCCAATCATGAACATATATCTTCTTTATAGGACATCATGTACAATAAAATGAAGCAATAACTTCTTTTTTGTTAAAATAAAGAATACCTTTGAGACTCCTATGAGATGAACATTCCATTTAATAAACATCACTGTGGTTACACATTTTCAAACTCTCCTAGAATTCTAAGCAGAAGTTTTAGAACCTTCCATTCTACATGATCATTTTCCTGTACTAATTAAGTTATATTTTAGAACTTCAATCCCATCCCTTGAACTTACCTTGCTTCAGGAAAGAAGCAATTGAAATAAAGCAAATTGAGTTCATGTACCACTGATCATTAATTGACTTGTGGAATATTTGTGAAGTAAACATTTTTATTGAGAACCAAGTCTGATTAAGTTCTGGAATCAGTTATACACAGTACCATCAATGTCCACAAGGACATCACTTCTTCATTTAAGACTCCTGAATTCTGAAATCCCAGGAGATCTTTAAGTATTTACAGATGCTAGAACTGTGGGCAATCATAATTGGTTTTAGTATTGAGGGAAAACAGAAGAACTTTAGTTCTATATTTGAGGAAAAGGAAAATTGTATTCAGTTGAAAATCTACTGTAACATAGACATTACTTCAGCATGGCACAGTAGCCCTCAATGCAGACTGATAATGGAAGCATTTGCAATAAAAACCACTCAGCTGGTCACCACTAGACAACCCCAGGACTACTTTTTTGGTGACTGAATCACAGAGGGAACTGAATTTTTAAAATAGTAGCAAATTCATCCAGGCTCATCTAGCTTAGTCTTCTGCTCATTTCATTTTTCCAGAAAAAGTTCAGTTCTGCATAGTTTGCTTTAAATAGGCTAAATAATGAATGGATATTTTCTTTTCCTCTCCTGTCAGAAACCACACACTGTCTGAAAACTTAGTCTCAGAACTGAGTCTAGACTTTCATGGGATAAAGCACCTTATTAGAAAAACACCTGTGAAAAGAAGTAATTCGGTGAATTAAGAAATAAATCTAGCAAAATGAAGAGATCACTTCTGGGTTCGCAACAAAATCACAAGGAGATAATAATAATAACAATAAGTTCTGAACCTGTATACTCTCTATTGAACCTAGTAATTTAAAAGGGAAAAAAGACAGAAAGAAAAGGAAAGAAAAAGAAAGAAATCTGTCCAGAAATTATTCATCTTGCTTTTCACACATTTAGCAAATGCCCGATTGAGATGTTGGAGTGAGCATCTAAGAAATTATAGTTCTAGTACTGTTGGTTATATTTTTTATTTTAATTTTAGTTTTCTATACCTATAGCATATCTGCTGGAATTTTAAATTGCCTTTGGGTCTGACACCTATAGCTGTTATTGATAGCTCCTAAGACATTTCCTAATAGGCTTATTGCTAGTTTCTCATTGCAAAATTGAGATTCCACTGACATCATCATGAAACTAGGTTTTAAGGCAGGTTTGAATATTAAACTTGAAAGTATATTGCCCCTGCCATACATACATATACCACTTTACAAAAATCTTTGGAGGGAATTTATAATAATTGCCATTTATATAATGCTGTAAGGTTTGCAAAATTCTTTGGGGGAGAGGAAGGGAACAAGAATTTGTTGAGCACCTACTATGTACCAGGTACTATGCTAATAGTATCTTATTTGAACCTCATAGCAACTTCTCTCCACTGCACTACTGAGCTACTTCTAGTTTTATAGACGTTATGGAACATTACCTTAATAGTTAAAACTTATGTAGCACTTTAATATTTACTAATCATTTTACAAACATTACCTCATTTTATCCTCATTACAACCTGGGGCAGGGTAGGTACTATTATTACTTCCTTTTTGCAGTGGAGAAAACTGAGGCAGACAAAAGTTTTGTGACTTGCCTAGGGTCATACAATTAGTAATCTGCATACTCTCTATTGAACCTAGTAATTTAAAGGGGGAAAAAAAAGGAAGAAAAGAAAGGGAAAGAAAAAGAAACCTGTTCAGAAATTATTCACCATGCTTTTCACACACTGAGTAAATGCTCTATTGAGATGTATTTGATTGCAGTGAGCATCTAAGAAATTATAATCCTATCTGGGACCTCATTTGAACTCAAATCTTCCTGAGTCTGGATTCAGTACCACTGTGAAACTGGCTAGGACTGCAATTATAAATAGGACAGAGGTGCTGTATGATTGTAAGCTCCTTTCTTATTAAATTCTCAGTGTGAGGGAAGGAGGGAATGTGTCTTCTATTTTGTAGTTTCCTTATAATAATCCTGGGATTTAAGTACTATTATTATTGCTATTTAATGGATAAAGAAGCTGGGGTTCAAGAGAACAAGTGACTTATGCAGGGTCATATAGTTGCCTGAGGCACATTTGAACTCAGGTCTTCATAATTCTAAGTCCACCAAAGTCCACATTGAATGTGCACACACGTGCTTACATGCAGCATAGATAGGACAGGTGAGGAATTGACTGAATAATATTTCATAAGCATATGACTATCAAATGGTTATTTCTATTTATTTTATTCAATAAATAAATACCTACAGTGTGTAAATATTTGATGGCAATCATTATAAGATCAATATGGTCATGGTGAAAGGAATTGATTTGGAAGATGTTAGTTTTTTCCTATGATATTGTAAGTTTTAGGAAGAGATAATATATTCTCTATTTTTTTAGTTTCCCATAGTACCTAGCACAGAGTCTTGACTAAGCATCCAATAAATATCCATTGAATTTAATTTAACTGTCCCTCTAACTCTCTAGAAGTTTCCAATTGACTGGAAACAATAGCAATAATTACATAGATAAGTAGAACAAGTAATTTGGAGGAATTAATTAGCAACTGGGTCAATAACCCAAGGCCTGGTGAGAGTAATGACTCTGATCCAAACTTTGAAGGAAGTTAGAGAGGTGAAAAAAAGAAGTAAATGCATTTCAAGCATGGGAGACAGACCAGGAAAAGGGATAGAAATGGAAAATGAACTGTCAGATGTGAGGAGCAACAAATAGGCCAGTTTAGCGGGATCACAGAGTTTTTAAAGAATTTTCTATAATTTAAAAAGATAGGAAGGAGAAATACTGCAAAGAGATAAAATAATAATAGCTTTTTATTTTTCAAAATAAAAATAGCTTTCAACATTCACCCTTGCAAAACCTTATATTCCAATTTTTTCTCCTTCTGTCATCCCTTCCTTTCTGCCCTAGATAGCAAGTAATCCAATATAGGTTAAACATGTGCAATTCTTCTAAAACTATTTTCATACTTATACTGCACAAGAAAAATCAGATCAAAAGGGAGGGGGAAGAAAATGAGAAAGCAAACAATAACAACAAAAAAGGTGAAAATACAAAGCTGTGATCCACATTCAGTCTCCATAATCTTCTGTCTGGATGAGAATAGCTCTTTCCATGACAAGTCTATTGGAACTGAGTTTAATCACTTCATTGTTGAAAAGAGTCAAAGGACTTGTATTTTGGCTTGTTTGTCAGCTTACTTTTAAAACACTCTCCTTATTTCATAAAATGTATCTCCCTGCAAACATGAATCAATTTTCATTATTATATATTTTGAGAAATCAAAGGATTCTACCCAAACCTTGTTTCTAAATTTATTTTGGTGTTCTTAACCTAATTCCAAATTATTAGATTGTAGGGTAGATGGTGGTTTAGAATATGGAGATTCTGTTCCTTATCCTTTTCACTGGGAATGAAATAAGGCATGGAGTCCATAGGAAGAAAGATACCAGCAGCTAATCCATCATTGATGGAGAAGGATGGGGAAGAGAAGCAACAGTTCTGAATGTGAGTGGCTTAACTTTTGTTAACTTTCTCCTTCTAGCATATGAACAACTACATATGGAAATTAAATAACTCAAGAACTGGACACTGTGAGATTATTCAGATTTTGAAATTCCTTGGGATTGCAATTTTCAGATTTTAAAAATGGTAACACTTCATAAATTAAAAAGTTCTTTTATTTTGAATCATCTCTGGTCTTACCAAATCATACATTTAGAGCTGGAAGGGTCCTCAGAAGCCATCGAGTCCGATCCCCCTCATTTTATAGATAAGGAACTTGATGTACACAGAGGTTAAGTAATTTGTCCAAAGGTTTGTGGTGTTTTATTTTTTTCCCTTTTTAATTGCTTTTAATTGCCTAAGACAGGATTTTGAATCAAGTCTTCCCAATATCATGTTCAGTGTTCTGTTCAGTATTTTAATGACTCTTACTATTTCCCATCTTCATATGTTCCCTACTTTTCAGACTCAGTTTACATGTTATCTTCTCCATAAAGTCCACTAATTCCCAACTATAAGTGTGTGCTCCCTCTTCAAATTCTCCTATAGTACTTTATCAGATGCCACTTTCCCCCTCTACATTCTATTATAACCATTTCTATCTAGCACACCCTTCCTAGGAGATCATTAATTCCCTGTGGGGAGAGACAGTATCACTTTTTTGTATCCCCTATTCCTTGAACAATGTTTCATATACACAGGTGTTTGTTGACTTGAACTTCAAGCAAAACATTCTGTAAAAAGCCTGTATGATTATCTCTGAATGTTTTTTCCCCTTCCATCCATAAGGTGGAAATTTTTGTGCTCCTTATCTGACAACGGTGCTATAGGAAAAATGCTTGGTAAATTACAAAGTATTGTATGAATATGACCTATTATTATTAGCAACTTTTATCAAATTGAAATAACAGCATACTTAGCACTTTCCCTTTTCATAGTACTCTCAACCCTTTGAGATAGGTAGTAAGAGTACCCCTATTTTGCAGATGGGAAAATTGAGGATTAGTTGCTAAACATTTTATCACAACATGTTCATCTATCCTCTTTCTCTCCATTCATATGGCCACCAATCTAAATGAGACTTTCTTGACCTATCACCTCCTAATTAGTTTCCTAGCATCATTTCTTTCCTTCCCTAATCCATTCTCCCCTAAATTTCCAAATTAATATTTCTTTTTTAAAAAATTTCTTTAATCTCCCCCCCCCCCCCCCCCTGGGCTGGGGTTAAGTGACTTGCCCAGAGTCACACAGCTAGGAAGTGTCTGAGACCACATTTGAACGCGGTCCTCCTGAATTCAAGGCTGGTGCTCTATCCACTACGCCACCTAGCTGCCCCCAAATTAATATTTCTAAAGCATGGGTCTATGCCACTTCTTTGTTCAGTGATTTCACTGGTTCATTAATGACTCTACTAACAAATACAAATTTTTGTTGAGCACTGAAAACCCTTAGCAGAATTTCCCCTTCTTATCTTTCTAGATTATAGAAAACTCTTCAAAAATTCTGTGGTCTAGCCAGACTGGCCTATTTGTGGTTCCTCACATCTGATAGTCCATTTTCCATCTCCATGTTTTTCCCTATGCTGTCCCCATGCCAAAAACTCATTCTCTTCTTTCTTTTCACCTCTTGGAATCTCTAACTTCCTTTAAAGCTTGAATAAGAGTCATCACCCTTACCAGGCCTTAGGTTATTGATTCAGTTGCTAGTTAATTCCTCCAAACTATTTTGTATCTGCTTATATATATATATATATATATATATATATATATATGTATATATATATTGTTATTGTTATTGTTTCCAATAATAGAAAGAGGAGCTCTTTCTGTTATCAATTCATGGAACAGCAATGGGCAAATAATGGATGCTTACAATTGCCTGTTGCAATGAATTAGATGATCTGACTGAAGTCATATAGCAAAAAGTTAGTGGGACTTAAATCCAGTTCTTTTTATTCTGTCTCATATTGCTTTAATCACACTGTGAAAAATTAAAATAATCTGTTGTCTTCACACATCTTTCTTTTTTTAAAATTAATTTTATAATTATAATTTTTTGACAGTACATATGAGTGGGTAATTTTTTTTTTTACAAGATTATCCCTTGTATTCACTTTTCCAAATTTTCCCCTCCCTCCCTCTACTCCCTCCCCTAGATGACAGGCTATCCCATACATATTAAATGGTCACACATCTTTCTTACACAAATCATTCCCACTGAAAGAGTATGGAAAAATATCTAAGACAATGTTCAATAAAGCTTCAGTGTTGTGCTCACCATCACTATTGATCAATGCCCTACCTCAGTGTAGGTTAGCTAGGATGATATAGCGGGCCAGGTTTAAATTTGGCCTCAGATGTTTACTATCTATGTGATCCTGGACAAGTCACTTAACTTATTTCCCTCAGTTCCCCATCTATAAAATGAATTGGAGAAGGATATGGCAAACCATTCCAATATCTCTACCAAGAAAACCCCAAATGGGATCAGGAAGAGTCAGACATGACTGAAAAAAATAAACACTGGAGAACAACCACACACTTCAGTGTAATGGATGCAATGGTCATTTAAAAAATTAGTAGTCATGTAAAAATTATTTTAAGGGAGTAGGACTATTATATTCTTTATAAACCTGACAATGTCCTTTTCTTCATGGGTGGTATTGCCTGCTACTGCTGCACAGACAATATAGAGTTAGCAATAATAGAAAGAATATCATGTAAGTTGGTTTGGGGTAACAGAATTCATGGAAAAAAATATCTCAGAAGTGTCCCCAAGGCTGTGGAAGAAGTAGACAACACCATTGGCTTGTTTTACCTTCTTGCCACTTTACAAATGACACATACAAGTCTGTGTTTGGGGAGCTGATGTGCTATATTTGTCAAGGAACCCTGGGCTGTCTCTTTCTGAAAATAGCAAATGTTCCCACTCACAAATGGGGACTCCCTACCACTACCCATCCTGTCAACCAAAAACAACTGACCACATTTCAGTTTCTCCAAAGATACATGACTCGTCATCTCCAAAAACAGGACTATATTAAAACTTCCCAAATTGCAGGTATCACCCTTGACACTTGAAATTTGGGAATTCTCTCTAAAACAGTCCTATTAGGGATTATAACATCCCATTTCAGACATAGCCTTAAGTACTTTTCAATCCAAATCACATTAATTGCACCCTTCTTAATAGCAACCTACAATTCTGACATAAAGCTTTGGATGGGCCAGCAAGGTCTGAAGTCAAACTCTGCCATTATCTCTATACGTAAGACTTTCTATATAACTTTATCACCCTTGTGCATAACTATCATCAAATATTATTGCTCACACATCAAGATAAATGGAAACATAACATTACTAGAGAATATTTTAAATGGGGGTTATCTCACCCCATTTATTATCTTTTGTTAGAGCTTTTCAAAAACAAGTGGTCAGAATAAGTCAGAAGAAGAGAAGCAGATCATGGAAAGTAATAAAAAGAGTCTTTAGAATAATTTAGAGTACTTATAGAAAAAAAGATAAGGCTGAGAAGAATGAGAAAGGAAATAAAAACTGATGGTTTTATATTTACCAATTATCATTACACATAACCAAATAGTATTACCAATTATATTAATCAGTCTCCCTTTTCTGCATTTTCTCTGTACATAAAATAAGTTTAGGACTTTCCTTCCCTAAACAAATTTATGTCATTTAGGGCATATAGTAGAGATAAATAAGAAAAAAATCTTTGGCTGACATTGGAAAAGGGAATGTTAATATTGTCTTTTTCTGCATATAGCATTTAAACTCTGAGAAATGCCTTCAAAAAGTAAGATGTCCTTTCAAAGAGAGGCCAAAATGAAAGAACCACAAAGATGATCAAAAGATTATGAAATAAGCCCACTGCT
>NC_133618.1:166678424-166715924 GCF_048593235.1 Sminthopsis crassicaudata
GTCATTAAAATTTCAGAAATGCCTAAATTCCAAAGGACTTTGAGATTTAGAGGACATTTTCAATGGTTTAAAAAAAAAAAACTTTTCTGATTTTTAAGAGAATTTGTATATTACTGATAATCAGCAAAGTTACCCTTACTGATCAATCTCCCTTAAAAATTATTTTTATAAATAAATATATAAAAGTTTTCTTAGAAGAGGGCAGGTTAAGGTGTAGTCAAGAGTCCTCCTATCTGAATAATATTTAATCTTAATTATCCCCAAGTGACCTAAGAGCTAGAAATATGGAAGCCCAGCAGGGTTGGCCTTAGACAACTTAAAAGAAGAAGGCCTAAGAGAAATCCTAAGTGGCTTCTTGGACATTATTGCACATGTCTTTCCATCCATATGACTGATTTGTCAAGTGTCATAAATTAGCCCTAAAGAAGTAGGTGCTTATTGGAATTATAAAAGGGAGGGGGAAGTCAAGTTGTGTCAGAGACAGTCTTGACATATGCACTTAGTGTGAAATGGGAATTTGCATCCATTCCATTCAGTACCACCTCCCTCCCAAATCCATTCTTTCATCATATAACACTACTCCCATATTCGTTCCCCCATTGTTGTCAGGGGAGAAGAAAATCTAAACGAATGCAACCACTGGGAAGGTGATGCTGTGAGGAAAGTAATTTATGTAGTTCAAAGAGAATCCTAATAGATAAATCTGATCCTAGAAGCTTAGAACGCAGGGATGACTGGTACAGCAAGGAATCCCCCAACTTCCTTTCTTCCAAAACTGGCTTTATCACCCTTTCTTCCTACCAGAAAATGGGAAAAGGTGTACCTTGAACATACCCAGGGCAATTAGAAAGGGAGAGGGCAGGGAGCAATGCATTGAATTTAGGGTCCGTAGGACCTAAGTTGCCATGGAGATTTTGTTACCTGTGTAACCTGAGCAAATCACTCCCACCTCAGTTTCCACTTCTATAACACGAGAATTTAAGTTAGATAATCCTTAAACTCCTTTCCAATTTTAAAGTCTAAATACTGCCTTCAGAACCAGTCACTTTCACCAAGCGCCAAGTTTTTCCCCAGGCCAGGGATCCAAACAGAGCAGTAAAGCAACAGGCAGTAAGGAAACGTGTAGAGCTTGCAGGGTCCGTGAAGAACTCATTCAGTATTCTTAGATTGGCAGTCGGGTTCTTTGCAGGCGCCCGATTATCCAGTAGAGCCAATGGGCAGCCTGACACCCCCAGTTCATTATTCCAGGTCTGGCTTACTTCCCCCCCTAATTAGAGTCGACTTTTCTCTCTCTCTTGTCTCTCCTCTAGGCCTGAGAACCTAAAATAAATAAAACCTCTAAGATGCGACTATTAAGCGCTTGTTCCCACTATCCTTTAAAGCCCTTCTCTTCCCGGGTCTCATCAATGGGCTCATCCTGCCCCTTCACTCCGCCTTATGCATCCCAATGTCCCTCTCTGACCAGTCTCACCTAGCATGCTTGCCCTCATTCACAACCTTGACACCACCTCCCGTGATTTATATGATTCCGGGCACTGAACTCTGTCCGTTTTAATCCACAAACCTAAGCGGGATAATGGTGCGTCCTACCTCCCAGCACAGGTCCACCTCCAGCCCACCCCTGCCCAATTTATTTGCCCACTTAGGTCAGAACAATTGCAAGAGGCACAGCTGCCTAGGGCAACTTCTCCTCCCCCAAACACAGCCTTTGCAGAATGTGCATTCCCCTACCCTTGGGCACTCTCGGACCTCAGCTGCCAAGTTCTCCAGCATCCTCTTCTCTGTCTCCCGTTTCCCCTCCGTGACAGCCGCTCCTCTTCACCCTTCCCGCCCCCTCCCCAGGCCCCAGAATTTCGCTGGGGTAGGAGTTCTGCCCGGGATTCACTCACCTGCAGTTGTCCGTGGCTAGCGTTGCTGGGGGCTGCGTCCGGCCCGTCTGCGCCGTTACCCCGCAGTACAGTGATGTGCAAGGTAAGCAGCAAAAGTCCCAGAAGCAGCAGCAGTTCCGCAGCCAGTCGGACCATCCTCTTCAGCCGAGCGGCTTTAGGACCCCGCGGGGCTGGCGGTGGCAGAGGCGGCGGCGGCGGGGGCGGAGGAGGTGGCGGGGGTGGAGCCGGAGTCTGGGCCGGGGCTGCTCCGGGGGTTGCTGCCGCCGCCGCCGCCGCTACTGCTACCCCCGCCTCCTCCGCTGCCTGCGCCGCCCCCGCGGGACCCCCTCGCTCCGGATCCGCCGCGCTAGGGGAGGCGCAGGCGGTGGCGGGCGCAGCCGGGGCCGGAGAAGAGGAGGACGGGGTGGGGGAGCAGGAGGAGCCGCCGCCGCCGCCGCCACACCACGGCGGAGCCACTGCGGGGCAGGGGGCGTCCAAGCCGGCGGAGAAAACCCCGGCGCTGCCCGACGGGGATGGGGAAGGGGGCGGGGGGCTGCCGAGAGCCCGCGCTGGGGAACTGGACACGGTGGCCACCCTGCGGCCAGCAGGCTGCTAAGGCGACTTTGCAGAAGCACTGGAGACCCCGAGTCCACATGGGCCCTGCAAGTGTGGCAGCGGCTGCAGCAGTGGCAGGGAGAAGAGGAAGAGGAGGAGGAGGAGGGCTTCAGCAACTAGTTACCTTCACTCTCCCCCCAATCTCCCTCGCCGCCCCAAACCACTCACCCGGCAAACCACCTCCCTCCCCCCTGTCTCTCCCTAGTCTCCTTTCCCTCCCACCCAGGAGAGGGGGGAGGGAGCGAGAGGAAAGTTTTTCGTTGGAGCCCACGACACTCTAAAGTCTGTCCAGGTGGCCCAAGGCAGGGCTCAGCCGGGGGAGTTCAATCCACCCCCTAGGAAGAGCTGAGCTAGTCTCTGGAGGGCTATTGGAGTCGGAAGGGGAGCGGGGCAGAAGGGATCGGTAAGGGAGATTAATTTTGACCGGTGGTAGTAGTGTTCGTGGGATATTCCCTCCTGCTGCTGCTCCAAAGACTTTAAACGCTTTCAAATCCTGCTGAGCTCTGTGCCAGTGGTATGGGAATGTGTGTGCTAGGGTAGGGAAGTGAGCAGATAGGGTTACTTTAGAAACCTTTATTTGCAAAGAGTGGTTGGAGTCTTGGGGAGCACACCAACGAGTGTCTCATTCCAACCCCTCCCCCGAGGCTAAAAGTGCCTTTTTAGAGGTGTCTTGTCACTTGCTTATTATGCAGCCTTGGCCCGCTTTCCTTAGCGCTGGTCCACGCGTCTCGACGCTCCTAGGTCCCTGTGGTAAGGTCCTTTCGGAGAGGAGATCCCAGCTGGGGCAGGTGTAGCTGCTCCGGGATTGGTATCTGGAGGCAAGTCCCTCCGGGGCTCGCCCTGCTCTGGCCCTCGGCTCAGCTCCGCTTCCTGCTACTCCAGAGGGTCGAGGGGGGTGGACTCAGTAGGCAAGTGCTGCTGGAGTAGCCACGGGACTCCTTGCTCTTCTCCGGGTTTCCGTGGAGTCTGTAACCTTCGAAGATCTCATCCTGGGTACCCGGGGGCAAAAAGCGCAAGCAGCCGAAGCAGCAGCAAATCTAGCTAAACCTCATTTCGCTGAAGACCCCTCCATCCCAGGTTTCCCTAGAGCACTCATTCCCCAGAAACGCCAGTAAGAGGGCAGAGTAGCGTTCTCTCCTGGAATGCAGGAACTCTGTCCCCAAGGGCGAGTGGAAGCAGTCGTCTGCTTGTACCCAGAGTCCTTCTCCGGGTCCTGGGGTGCTCCCTGCACGCTCCACTTCTCCAGTCACCTCTTCATCACGGCTTTCATGTCTTTTCTTCTTTTTCTTTTTTGTTTCTGATTACTTTCTTCCTTTTCTTCCAACTACCCCTCCAGCTGCCTCCCACTAGCTAGGGATTTAGAGACGTGAAAGCACGTTGGTCTAAACCTTTTATACTACTCTCCCTCCGCTGGTTTGCTGTCCTTCCCACTCCCCCCTTTCCTCGTCTTCCTATTGCAGGCCGATCACTTCCCCTCCCCCTAGTCTCTTTCTCCAGCAGCTTCTCGGCCACCTCCCCATACTAGTCCACTCGAAAACTCCCTACGCAGTCTGAATAGTGCCCCCTACGAAGAGTAAGAACACGATCCCAAGACGTATCAGGGCCCCTGACTCCCCCCCCACCCGAGTTCGACCCCTAAATCACTTATACTTTCTACCTACCCATCTCCATCTCCTTACCTCCAATTTTTCCTCCTACCCCATAAACCATCTTATATGTAAATTTATATACGATTTTAATTACTCTGCCTGTAAAAGCAAGCTCAGCATTTTCAATCCGAAGAGGCATTAAAACACAAAGTGTATCTAGAATTCCAAAAGTTTCCTAGTTTGGCATGGCATTTTGTAAATATCCAGTTAACAGTTAACTTTTTCCACAACTACCTGGTAAGTTTAGATCCAGGTACAGAAGCATCTTGAAATTTCAATCTGCATCTTATTAAAAAATTGAAAGTGTGTTTACAGAGCCAGCTCTGTGATGCCTTTTTTTTTTCTTCTTTTTTCAGTATTGTGGAGTTGTACTTTATTTTTCCAGGCAGAGGGAACTCTCAGGAAGGCAGTCTTTTGCCATCTAAATTTGAGACTCAAAACCCCAAATTGTCAATAATTGTCAGATGGCTGGCTGAAGGAATACTCTGAAACAATAGTGTGCCCTGGTTCAGATGGTAGATCAAAGGATGAACCACAATAGTGTCTCATATCCTTCCACTAAGACCCCCTTCTATGTTTTCTAATTAGGATCACTTTAAAAGAAGAGAAAAAAACAATCAAACACAAGGCATGAGCACACAAAATAAGCTATTAAAATAGTAAACTATGATTCCATAGTAGCTAAGGAAATCAGAGACAGTTTCAAGGGTTCCTCTAAC
The DNA here is from genome assembly GCF_048593235.1 of Sminthopsis crassicaudata. Taxonomy (NCBI): domain Eukaryota; kingdom Metazoa; phylum Chordata; class Mammalia; order Dasyuromorphia; family Dasyuridae; genus Sminthopsis; species Sminthopsis crassicaudata. Next base: position 166,683,276 of record NC_133618.1, read on the forward strand.
AAGCAACCTGGGGTCAAGTAATGTTGTGACAATAGAACAAATGGTTTTCTGTTGCCTTGAGCAGGTTGATTTAAATCAGACTTTTTTATTCTTTTTTATCTCCTATTTTCATAACATTCAGTTCCCATGTATAAATGAATCTTCTCAAATATGACATCACTTCTATAAATTAGTGTCAAATTCTTGATTATAAAGAAAATAATTTTTTAAAAAATGCATCAGAGCAGTTTAAAATGTACACTCGGGGAAGGTAGTTGTAATTATTATTCAAATGGAGGATTGGATTACAGACAAGAATATACCCATCTGGGTAAGTCTGTTTCTTTGAACTTTACCTATTTCCTCATTTTAACTCTATCTAGGTTTATTTAATTAGGGTCATCATTGTCATTTATCCCAATTTCATTTTACCCTCTGCACACAAAACAAGAATTGCTAAGCATGGCCACCATTTTAATCTTTAGATGAAGAGAGGGAAATTGGTTCACAATTTAAAAAAAATTAAGAGTCCAAATAAATTATTGATTTAGTATTTGCTTTTTCTTGCTTAGAGGTTCAAATTTGAAATTGTTATGGTTAGGCAAAGCTTTAAAAATCCAAATGCTCTGTAAATGTTGCATTTATCCTTCATACCATCTTATGTTTCACAAAAAGCTTGTCATAATGAATCACTAATTTCAGCAACATTGTTTTAAATCTATTTTTCAGTTTTCAACACAGATAAAGATGCAAGGATAGCCAGACACAATATATATAATATCTCAAAGCAGGAAGGGGGAGGGAGGGAACTTCTCAAATATCATTTTACATGAAGAAAAATGCTCCCTTGTCAAATTTTATCTTCCTGAAAGAAATTCCTTTTTAAACCATTTTTTGTTTAGGAAATATCTTAATTTAGATAATGTGTGTACATGTAATTTGGAGGTTAGGCGAAATATAATTAAAACCTAGCCTAATGTAAACCTGCAGGGAAGAGTTGGACAGGAGAGTGGAGAATATTTCTGATAGATGATATAATTTGATAAGGAAAGACCTCCCCAAGAAACTTTGAGAGTCTTTCAAATGTGATACCTATGCATGAGTATTCATCCCGATAATGGTGTAAATATTATTAGGGGAGTGTAGGGGAGTTTTAAGGGGAGATATGTTCTGTTGCAAATTTTTAATGCTTTCAGCTCCTGTGATTTTGGTCAAATCTCTTAAATTTCCTCAACCTCAGTGTACTGAGCTATGAAAACAGGAGATAGGACTAGGTAATCTCTTAAATCCCTTCTAATTCTAAATCTGTGATTTTATGAGATTTTTATTACTCTCCTATGTCAAATGCTGGCAAATGATCCCAGGCAAGGCAGTTCAGTTCTCTGGGCCTGTTTCCTCATGTGTAAAATAGGAACAATAATAGCACCAATCTCAAAAGACTTTTATGTAGATCAAATGAGAGCATGTAGATTATATTCTGTGTGAGCCTTTGGAAGAACATGGACAAAAGTCTCTGAAGATGGATAGTCATGGACGGGTTTTTACTTATATTACTGAGATCACAGATTCAGTATTTGAGTTATAACATGTTATCAACATGTTAGAAATGAAATATGAAAAGAGTGATTTGTTGTAATAGCAACAATAGTATGATACTTTAATGTTTGCAAAGAATTTTATATGTAGTATTTTATTTGGCCTCACCACAACTTTGTAAGGTACATGCCATTTTTATCCTCATTTTACATTCGAGGAAACTGAAGTTATCATATAAATTGTCACACAGTTAAGAAAGGGTCCAAAGCAGGATTTGAACTGGGGATTTTCATTTCCTAAATTGATTTTTTATGAAGGGAAAGTAGGGCATTTTTGGCTTCAATTCTTATCTACCCTTTAGTTGCTGAATGAGCTTTGCCTCAGATCAACTCAGACCTGGGAAAGACCTTAGTTTAAAACGACGAAGTTTTCTTCCACTCCCCACCGGCTATATCCACTTAACCTATGATTTGCTCTCTGCCACATTGTTCAAAAGCCAAATGTACTCTTTGCCAAAAAATTGTATAGAGAACTCACACAGGGCAAATTGGTCAGAAAAAGTGATACAGGAATAAGAATAAATACTCTCAAGTATCTTTTAAGAACTTTAGAATTGATTGTATTACATAGGAGAAAATGGCACAGGATTATCTAGCATGGAGTGCCCTCATCAGAGAAGGTGCTGTGCTCCAGGAATAAAACAGAATTGAATTAGCCCAGAAGAAACTAGAGATGGGTAAAATTAGAAAAGGCACCCCTAATGTTCATATGGACTGTTTATGTCTGACTTGTGGCAGAACATTTCGAGCTAGTATAGGTCTGATGAGCCATAATCGGGACACACTGTAACTCGACTCTAACAGTGATGTAATTTTGGTCAGCTTTGAGAATGAAGGGCAATAACCAACTATGTCTTGCCACTAGGCTCTGACAACTCTGGAGAATGAGACTGAAGGTTTCTGCACAGCTCTGCCTTATTTAAATCCAAGGCACTTGTAAGTCAAAATATCAGTACCCTGATATCATTTGTCCTCTTTGAGAATGGATGGACAATAAGCAACAATATCCATTTACTTTTTATAATATTCCATACTGAGGAGGAGCACAGGACTTGGAATCAAGAAAAACCTACTTTCAAATTCCTACTCTGATAATGTAAGACATTTAGGATTTCTCAGTCAGTCAATTAGCACAAAGTGCCCATTGTGTGTTAGCACTGAAGAAATAAAGGCAAAAGTCAGATCCTGCTCTCAAAACACTGATGGTGCAATGAAGTGGCATAGTAGATAGAGCATTGGGCTTAGTCACTCTTTCTCAGCCTCAGTGTCCTTGTTTATAATAGTATCTATCCCATAAGGTTGTGGTGAGGCTGAAAAAGTACATAGCAGTGTCTGGCACTTAGTAAGAGCTTATACTTATTTTCTTCCTGATGTGGGAGAGGACATAAAAATAACTAAACGATACTTAGAAGATAAATAGGAAATAATCAAAAAGAGGAAAAAGCACAAATGTTAAAGGGGACTGAGAGAAGCTTTTTCTTGAAAGTATGACTTTAACTGAAACGTGAAAAAAAAAAGCCAAGGAATCTAGGAGGCACAAATGAGGAGGGAGAGCATTCCAGGCAGACAGTGGAGAATGCTGGGCCCAGAATCAGGAAGACTCATCTTCCTGCATTAAAATCTGGGCCTCAGACACTAGTTGTAACACCTTGGGCAAGTCACTTAATCCACTTTATTTCAGTTTCCTCATCTATAAAATGAGTTGGAGAAAGAAATGGAAAATCATTCCAATATCTTTGCCAAGAAAACCCCAAATGAGATCATGAAGAGTCAGACACAACTGAAAGCAACTGAACGATAACAGCAATAAGCATTCCAGGCATGGGGAAACAGCAAGTAAGAATGCCTGAAATAGGGAAACAGAGTATATTAAGAAGCAGCAAAGAAGCCAGTATCACCAGATTGCAGAGTACTTTAGGGGGAATATAAGGTAGAAGTGAAAAATAGCAACAGGCTAGGTTAGGGAGGGCTTTAAAAGCCAAATACAGAGCATTAGAGGTAATAGGGAACCACTGGAGTTTACTGACTAGAAAGGGTAACATGATCAGACTTGTACTTTTGGAAGATCACTTTGACCATTGGGTGGAGGATGAGTTACAGTGGGGAGAGACTCAAGGCAGGCAGATTACAATAGTTCAGACATGAGGTAATGAGAGTCTTTTCATAGAATGATGAAGGATAAAAAGATTTGGAAACTATGCTGTGTGAAAAGGAATTGGGAAGGCATGAAAAAGAGTTGTTTTGAAACAGTTGGGGTCCAGTTGAAATTATGTAACACAAATTTGTAACAAACAACACACTTTTGCAATTTTCTCCATCTTCATTCAGTAGTATGTGAGTAGGAATGAAAGCAATGGATATAGGACTAATTTAGGGAAGGGAAAAATCTTAGATGAGATAAAGAAACAAAAAACTCAAGAGAAGAAGAGTTGAATTAGTTGGCCAGTGGGTTAAGATGAAAGGAAAGTTAGAAGGAAAAAAAAACACACAAGCATTTATTAAACACTTACTGTTTGCCAGGTATGTCTTAAGCACTTTAGAAATATTTCATTTTATCTTCACAATAGCCTTGTGCTAAAATGGGAAGGGAGGAGAGGTATAGGCAGTGAAGGAGTGATGTTCTGGAAAAGAAATGAGGAATGGAGTTTAGTGAACACATGAAATGGGTTTTGGGGTTGCAAGGTAAATAGAACAGTGGAATGATGATGGATTGTGATCAGATAAATGAATCTGAACATTCATGAACATGGTAGTGAGACAACTGTAGCTGATGGCAAGAAATTATGAAAATAAGTTAGGAGACGGGATACAAAGAGTTAAAATATGGTTACTGTTCTGTTTGGGGGCTCTCATTGTTTAAACAAATTGTAACTCACTGAGTAGGATATCTACAGGAAGAGTTCTTGATTTATTTTGTGTCATAGACTCCTTTGGCATTTTGGTGAAGCCTCTTTCTCAAAATAACTTTAAAAATATGTTAAATAATATATAATTATATATTAGGATTATATACATATATAAAAACAAAGGTTAGTGAAAATGAAGTATTTACAATTCTCCTTTCCATATTCTGGTGGTTAAAGGTGCAGTGCCCCCAGCAATCTCGAAAGCCCCCATAAAATTTTTTGGACTTCCTTTCATACAAGAGAAGAAGAAATTGGGCATATTTATGGTATTAAAAGATAAAAATATGTTGATGTTATGCAATACTATATTTTAGACATATATGCTTTAGGTATTTCTGAATTTCTAAATTTTTTTTCAGTGTCATTTGCTAGCCTTCTTTTGCTATACGTGGCTTCTTCAAAACTCCTCAAAAATTTATTCTGTTGAGAGGATAACTGTATTTCTTTTTCCTTTCTAAGTTCACAGTTCCCTTGAAATCTCAGTACAGCATTCTGGGGACCTTTTTGTTATTTTTTGGCTATATAAGCAGTCTACTTTCCTTCCAGAATTATGAATAATATCACTTATACTACTTCTTGTGCTTAGGTCCTAACTGGAAATATTCTGCAACCTATTTATACCCACCATGTCCTCTCTCCTTCCCTTCCTCTCACTCTCCAATGTCATTCAGGTTCCCTGTATAATTTAGGCTCTTTGTAGATTTTGGTAAGATTTATAATCATACATTGTCACTGAGAGGAACTGGTGTTAAAAAGTTTTTGACATGAAGAACATTGAGGCCATTGAAATCAGCCAGGTAATCAATAGATATTTAACACATTTCTACAATATATTAGGCTCTATGCTAAGCACAGTGATACAAATTAAAAAAAAAAAAAAAAAGAAAGATAGTCCCTGGCCTTAAGGAGCTTGCAATCTCATGGGGAAAGACAACATACAAGAAAGCTGAAAAGACTGGGGTGCTCAGGAAGACAAAGTACCCAGCCTGGGGACATGATGGACAGTGTTCTTGTGATTTCCAAGTCACCAGTGGAGTGAAGCAAAGCTATATAATAGTCTCCATTCTTTTTAGCATGATGTTTTCAGCAGTGTTATCAGAGCCTTCAACAAAGATGGAAACTGCATCAAAGTTAACTTCTGCACTGACAATATACTATTTAATTTGAAAAGGCCAAGACTAAAGTGGAGGGAGAGTTGGTGAATAGCTTTTTGTTTGCAGGTGATTTACACTCAATGCAGCCTCTGATGCTGGGATGCAGCAAAGTATAGATTGATTCTCTGCTGCTTGTTTTTGGCTTGAAAATTAACACCAAGAAAACAAAGGTTCTCCCCGAGCCAGCACCACACTACCCACAGAACTATCAGTTACAGCAAGTGGAGAAATTTTAATGTGTAAATTAATTTACTTTGGCAGTGTTTTCCAGGGAATGTCCATATATATGATGAGGTTGATGTATGCATTGCTAGATCTAATTCAGTGATTGAGGGGCTCTCTTGGGAGAGAAGAGGTTTTAGACTACTTACTAAACTAATGGTCTTCAGAGCTATTCTGCTAATTTCATTGTTGTGTGACTCTGAAACCCAGACATATAATAGGAACATGCCAGGAAATGGAATCACTTCCATTTGAATTGTTTTAGGAAGATTCTGAAGATCACGTGGCAAGTTAAGGTACAAGGTCCTGTCTCAAGCTGAATTGCCATTCAAATTCTACTGCAAAGAACAAAACTCTGATGGGCTGGCCACGTTGTTGGAATGCCAAACGTGTGTTTGCCTAAAAAGACTGTTTTATGGAGATCTAACACAAGGCAAGCATTCCCACAGAGGTCATAAGAAGCAATATAAGGACACTCTCGAAGTCTCTTTGAAGAACTTTGGAATTGATTGTGACACATGGGAATCACTGGCATGAGACCACCCAGCATTAAAGAAGGTGCTGAGCTCTATGAGCTCACAAGAATCACAATTGCACAAAGGAAACACGAGATTCACAAATTTAGAGGCTTCTCTACTCTAAATATACATATGGTCTATTTGTTCCCAATGCATGGTAGAGCCTTCTAAGCTCATGTTGATCTGATCAGCCACAGTTGGATGTACTCTTCCTTAATCACAACATAGTGATGTCATTTTAGTCCTCTTGAAGAACAAAAGGCAACAACCAATCAACTCGTTTGATAATAATTCTACAAGAAATAGAGGTATTCAGTAATGCTAAACAGGAAGATTTTGATGAATTTTAGTGTGTTTGTTATTGCAAGTTATTTTATTTTTTTCAGGAAACCAGAAATTCATTGATGTAAACACTTCCATGAACTTAGAAAGCATCCTTGCTTTTAATTATAGATAACATTTGAGGGTTGTTTCATTTAAAACTTGACTCTCCTGTTGCTAACTTGGAGGTAAGCTTCTCTGAACAAAACTCAGCTGGTCCTGAGACAATAGGCATAGAATCCATTGGTAAGGATAGACTTAAGTACTTTTTAACTTGGTAGGACCTGCCAAAGCTTATCCTCCATTGGCCCAGTCTTTGATAACACAGGGTAACCTTAGCAACATATTGAGGCATTGGAAGAGGTCGAGTTATCATGAAATGGTCACCAGTGGGAATGGAAGATTTTTTTTTTTTTTTTTTGATGAAAACCACTATATCTTTTTGCCAATGAAATGCTTCCTGAATTTCAAAAGTCTTGTCAGTATGGACCAAATCCTTCTATTCAATTAATTATGACTACATTTGTTAAGAGGATTGCCCACAGAAGGTGAAATCTCTTTGTAAATTGGTTGCTTTGGTTGTTATTATAAGGAGGTACCACCAAATGACCCTAAATGCTTGGCCCCAAATCTCCCCTATGGCAAGTCTTATGTAAGGCAAAGGAAACATAAGGTGTGCTACTAATCAAAACTATGTTAGGTGATTTTTTTTTCATAAATACCTTAGCTTTACGATGCTTTTTTGTTTTATACAGGGAAACTAACTGGACCTTGGGGAAGTTAAATGGGACTTGGTAAAATGAGAAAAAGGCTAGCAGGCTTGGAAAATTTAACTCTTTTTTTTTTTTTTTGACTACTGGTATCTGGTGAGTTGGAATAGTATATTTCATAGCTTTGTGTGGGGTAATGTCTGAAGCAAGCTCTAACTAGTTAATCTGCAAGTGAATTTAATGATACTCTAGCTTCGCAGAAGGAAAAGACTCCTACTGACACCTGTTTCCTTTACAGACTAAAATGTATTAAGAGGAATAGAAGCCCCATTCAAAATTCAGTGACCAATTTATTCTAAAAATCTTTAGTAAAAAATATAAAACCCCAACCACCACTGCTTGTGGCTAAGGATTTCACAGTTGTAAGGGCCCTTTAAATGGGCGGACACAGTGCATCGGGATTGAGGCCCAGAAGTAATTTCTGTGGATATTAGGACTGCCCTTGGGCGGGATCCTGGCCATATTGAAATAGTTTTGTAATGGGTGACTCTCTCGCTGATTGGCTGTGTGTGTGACCTCACAGGCCCTATATAAGCCCACTGCAGGCAGCAACCGCCCTCTTTAATCTCCTGCTGTTCACCCTGGCTCCTAGCCTGGGTGGCCAAGCCAAGATGGGTAGCCGAAAGAGGTAAGGATTTTGGCAGTGAACACGTGGGTCTTCTGACCAGGTGTTCACTTGGGAACCAACAAGTCAGGGCATCAGCTAGGGCATTATGTGAGTAGGTATAATAAAGGCTTTTAAGATTACACGTGGCTGTTCTTGAGTGCGCTACCGGTTACTAAGCTATAGATTCAAGAGATTGTGGCCAGAGACCTTAGAAGGCCTCAGAGGAGGCGAGCCGGGTAGAGCTCACACTGCAAAGGACAGTGGTCAAAGGTACTCTGGTGGGTCTAGGACAGACTAGTAATTGTAGCTGCCAGGAGAGCACATAACAAATGGCGCCCAACGTGGTGGACGCATCAGGAATTATCAGGTTTTGAAAATATTTAATATTCAGAATTAAGATTCTGAAAGATCCGGTAGAAACGCCACTTAAGAGGGAAGACAGAGAAGCAATATGGACCCAGGTAAATCTGGGATCAGGCTCAAGGACACAGCTGAACATAATGCTTATTATATAAAGAGGTTAAAGAGCCAGATGGAAGATCTTTTAACAAAGATCACCACTGAAGAACAGCAGGAAGCTTGTAGTCAAGCTCCCAGAAGGCTATCCCCACACCCAGTAAATAGAGCTAGGAGAGGGAGCAACCTAGAGCTAATGTGTTTGTATGACAGTATAGAGTATAAAATGCCACAGCAAGAGTTGCTGGAATTGCAGGTTAAACTACAGATGGAGATAGAGAAAGAAGAAAAAGCTAGGTTACTACAGATAGAACAGGAAGAGTTCAAACCAGTGGCAGAAACTAAGGAAGGAAATAAACGAATCACATGGACTTCAGTTGTAGAAATTCTTCTTAGCGTTTTGTTGGTTTACCTTGTGCATTGTTGTTTTAAGGAATTTATTGATTACTCTTTCATTGAGAAGAAGTTTAGTTCTTTTTATGTGCAAAGCTCAGGTTGGATTTTAAATCAGCCTTTGGGGAATTTTCCAAATCCTCTTCCCTCTGCCTCACCTTTTTGGGCCAAGGGAGAAGGGGGAGGAGGAAAAGGAAGGGCGATAATACCATCAGCACTGCCCATTAATCCATTTAAAACTCCTGTGTCTTCATTTCAAAGGACAGGAGTAGGCTTTATGCCCCAAGGCAAAAAGGAATTGTGGGGTATTGAGTATAGTCAGAAAAGTTTTAAAAATACAGTTCAGTTAATTTTTAAGAAACCTTACAGGGACAAGATCTTGCAGTTAGAGAGAGTGGAGTTTTATACTTATAAAACTGCTAGGATCGTCTTTGGAGAGTTGAAACTCCTCTTTTCTTACCTCGTGGATTTTCCACTTCCACAGGTGAGCTTGATTTCCCAACCCCCTACGGGTACTTATAAAACAGTGTTTATGTCTAGAATGGGTTGGAAAATTGCTGTTTTAATCACTAGAATAAATAGACAGTGTGTGATCTTTGACCCAGGAGGAAAATATCAGATTTATTGATTCACACTACTGAAGTACAATTCGGTATCAGAAACTCAAACTTTGATTTTTAGGCAAAAGAATTCAGGGATATAGCCAGAGTGTTCTAGTAAAGTCATTACTGCACAGACTATCCCCAAGATCTCTTCTAAACAAGAGAAGGGAATTTTGGGATATGTGATTGCTTACAATTTTTAAATTTTGATTTTACATTTTTAAACATTTTTGATTTTACATCTTCAAAGTATTTTGATTTTACATTTTAAAGTTATTTTGGTTTTATATTTTTAATCTATTTTGGTTTTACACTTTTAAATTATTTTGGTTTTACATTTTTAAATTCTTTGCATTTTACCTTAGCAATGCACTTCGGGCATACACAGAAAGTGCAGCTAAGTGACAGACTGACTTTTGTCTGACTTGTTAATCTTTTTGACAACAACTTTGTTTCCACTGTGATGTGGAAAGGCCTGGATGGCATTTGGAAAGGCCCAAGTTGGGCCCCGGGGACATTCCTTCCTAGGTGCAGATCCAGCAGCAGAGTTCATCCCCACCAGAGACATTTGTAACCTGGGGATCCAAGAGAAGGACCAGACAACAGTCCAGAGGGACCTGCCAGATGTCCGCAGCCCTTCAGACGCTGATGGCAGCAATGTCCCTCCTGACCATGACACCAGAGACAGCAGACACAGTTCCAGTGTTGCAGCTGAAATGGACTGTTTTGGATGATACGCAATATAAAGACTGTAAATGGACAATGGGCCTGCTTGCTTCTCCCGTGGCCACTTACCATATGGTGGCCTGGGAAGAGGCTTTGCCCTATGCTTTCTATTGAAGGACTATGCTTTTAAATTAGTGGGTGAAAAACCAACACACCCACCTGCCATTGTTATTGAGACAATGTTACTGGACATGACTGCTTATGTGCACCTGTGAAACTAGAATTGTTCTAGAATTGTGAAAAGTGCAATAGAGAATTGTGATAAGCTAGAATTGCTCTAGGATTGTGAAAAGTGCAATAGAGAATTGTGATAAGCTAGAATTGTTCTAGAATTGTGAAAAGTGCAATTGAGAATTGTGATAAACTAGAATTGTTCTAGAATTGTGAAAAGTGCAATAGAGAATTGTGATAAGCTAGAATTGTTCTAGAATTGTGAAAAGTGCAATTGAGAATTGTGATAAACTAGAATTGTTCTAGGATTGTGACAAGTGCAATTGAGAATTGTGATAAGCTAGAATTGTTCTAGGATTGTGACAAGTGCAACAGAAAATTGTAAGAAACTAGAATTGGTCTAGAACTGTGATAAATGTAACTAGAATTGTGACAACCTACCTACTGATATTTGTTAACTAGAATTGTGATGTTTTACCTTGTTGACTTCCCACCTCAGTGTTGACATCCTACCTCATTGGCATCCAACCTCTTTGGCTTATTATCTCGAGTATGACTTTGATGAATGGGTTGAACACTTGGGCCACTGTTGAGCCTGGTTCTCATTGTCATACTTCTGTTTACTGATCTGCTGCTTTGTACCTCCTTGGGCATAACACTCTGTCATCTCATGGACCAAGTGAACTATAGCTGGTGCTGAAAGTTTAGCTTGGTGAGATGTGCGGTTCCCGCAAAACAAGAGAAAGGGAATTGTAAGGGCCCTTTAAATGGGCGGACACAGTGCATCGGGATTGAGGCCCAGAAGTAATTTCTGTGGATATTAGGACTGCCCTTGGGCGGGATCCTGGCCATATTGAAATAGTTTTGTAATGGGTGACTCTCTCGCTGATTGGCTGTGTGTGTGACCTCACAGGCCCTATATAAGCCCACTGCAGGCAGCAACCGCCCTCTTTAATCTCCTGCTGTTCACCCTGGCTCCTAGCCTGGGTGGCCAAGCCAAGATGGGTAGCCGAAAGAGGTAAGGATTTTGGCAGTGAACACGTGGGTCTTCTGACCAGGTGTTCACTTGGGAACCAACAAGTCAGGGCATCAGCTAGGGCATTATGTGAGTAGGTATAATAAAGGCTTTTAAGATTACACGTGGCTGTTCTTGAGTGCGCTACCGGTTACTAAGCTATAGATTCAAGAGATTGTGGCCAGAGACCTTAGAAGGCCTCAGAGGAGGCGAGCCGGGTAGAGCTCACACTGCAAAGGACAGTGGTCAAAGGTACTCTGGTGGGTCTAGGACAGACTAGTAATTGTAGCTGCCAGGAGAGCACATAACAACAGTGATTGAGGGGGTAGTGTTTTCCAGAGAGCTTCATTTGCAGGCCAGATGTCAGAGCTGAAATCTGAAGATTCTCACTGTACACTCTCTAAACAAGATGATGAAAGTTAAATGAGAAATGGCCTGGTGAGAAAACAAACATGAAAACACTGTTTACACTTCTTTGGAGGACTCAGTGTGTGGTAGTTGTGATTTTTTCAAAGATTAAGCTTTTATTTTATTTACCTGCTGTCTAACTTTGCTTTTTATTTTTATTTTTTTAAAAGTAGCTCTATGTAGCCATTGTACACGATAAATGCTTTTAAAAATCCATTTGCTGGAATAAAAGTTTTATTCTTCTGTGTCATAAAAACAAAACTATCTTTTTGGTGATATTTTCATTATTAAAAGTTGTAGGGATAGGCTTTTATTATGTATTTCTTTCTGAAGGCTGTAAATAGTTTTTAAAAAACAGGAAAAATAATCTTGGTATTATGGAGGCAATATTTTTACTCTACTGATTTTTCACCATAACCAAAATAATAATATCTAGCATCTATACAGACTTTAAAGTTTGCAAAGCATTTTACAAATAATATATATTTTTATCCTCACAACAATGCTTAGAGTTTGTGTTGCTATTATCTCCCTTTAAGAGATATGGAATCTAAGATAGATAAAAGTTGTGACTTATCCAGGATCATACAGCTAGTAAGTATTTGAGGCATCATTTCAATCTAGGTCTTTTTGACTTCAGATCCAACACTCTATCTACTGTACCATCTAGCTTCCACTTTTATTCAAATCACTTTGCTACGTTGAAAAATTTCAAAATAAGATGATGCAATTTAATATATAATTTGCTTTTCTTTATGCCTACTTCATGGAAAATCCAACGCTGGGTATTAGAGGACATATAAAGTTTTGATAAGATGCATTCTCAGCCTTTCTGAAGCTTACAAACAAGTAGGGGAAAATGATCCAAACCCAGATAACTATAATATATAATACTACAAGAAAATTGCATCACAGACTTGCAAAACAAAGATATGAGGTTTGAGGGAGAAGATTGTTACCAACTTTGATAGAAGGATGAATGAAAGCTTCCTGGAGAAAATATTGTTTGAAGTGGGCTTTAAAGGATGGGAAAGAGTCCAATTGGCCCCAACAGTGAGGCAGGGCATTCCAGTCACAGTAATAGTCCTAGCAAAGTTCTGATGGAATGTTTGATGCTGTAATCAGTACACATGTGCACATGCATGCATGTGCACATAAAAAGCAAACAACTTGAAAGATGGGGCTTCCTTGCTTAGCTGAGATTTTCTTCAGATTCTTTGCAGACCTGATTTTAGTTATGGGTGGGCCTTTTCAATCGATATTTATAACAAATTTATTAATTATAAACATTAGATTTTTAGCTCAGCATTTGACTGTCTTTAATTCAATTCTTGTGAAAATGTTTGAGAGGGATAAGTTATATGAGGCAACTTAGTTGCTGGACCTGGTATCAGGAAACAAGGTCAAATCTGGTCTCAGATACTTCCTAGCTGTGTAATCTGGGCAAATATCTTAGTTACTTTTTGCCTCAGTTTCCTCATTTGTTAAATGGACATAATAACAGCACTTTTCTTAGAGGTTGCTATGGGATGAGCTCATATTTGTAAAGTACTTTGCAAACTTTAAAATGGTATGTAAATTCAGGTTACTATCATTATAGATCTACAACTAGGAAATTGTACAGATCCTAAGTGCCAACTTAATTTCAACTTGTAAAAGAAGTCTCCTGTGGCAATGCCCCAGGGAGTTGTGCTTGGTCCTGCTCTATTTGACATTCTTATCAGTGGCTTGGATACATATAAAGATGGCATGCTTATCATATTTGAAAAAAATTAAGTCAGATAACTAACACATGAGATGACAGACTCAGAAAGCTCTTTACAAGTTAGAACACGGAGATGATCTTACTAACATAAAATGTAGTAGGTAAAAAGTATTACGCTTGCCTTAAAAAAAAATCAGCTTTACAAGTGCAAGGTTGGGTGTGGCTAGGAAGCTGATCTTTAAAAGATCTAGGCATTTTAATTGCATATAAGCTCAATATGTCAACAATATGATGTACAGCCAAAAAGGCTAATGCCTTCTTAGGCTACAAGAAGAAATACTGTGTAGATCCCAAAGATCCCTAGATATGATATCCTGCCTACCTAGATTACATCTGAAATGCAGTTTTCATTTCTGGATGCTACATTTTAAAGTGCTACAAGGATAATCTATAATGTTTTCAGAGGAGGGCAACCAGGATTATGAAGAATTTTGACATCATGATCTATAAGAATCATTTGAAGTAGCTAGTCATACTTATCCTAGAGAAGAGAAAACTTATTAGGGTCATGATATCTGTCTTCAAATATTTTGAGTATTTTAAGAATTCTTGAAATCCTTCTAGAATTTTCTATTCTGTTACATGGGAGAGGAATTCAACTTTTTCTACTTGCTCCCAAAAAGTAGGAATGGGATAGAGGTAAGAAAAAGTCATATTTAGGAGCTAAAACCTTGGCTTAAATTTTGCCTTACAATTAGAGTTGTCCAAAAAGTAGAATGGTTTACCCCAGGAAGTAGTGAATTCTCTGTCACTGGAGGTCTTAAAAGCAGAGACTTGATGAGCACTTGGTACATATTCTATAGAAAGAATTTTTTGTTCAGCTATGACTTGGACCAAAGGGCGTCTGAGTTCTAACTCTAGTCTGAGCTTCTAACTCTTAAGTGTCTATGATTCTATTACTTTGATTTACATAGATTCAATTCAGCTCAGCAAATATTGTATTTAATATGAAACACTGCTCAGTGCTGAGGACAAAAGACAAAAAGCAGAGTCCATGCTATTAAGGAGTTTAAAACAAGGAATATACAATGCAGACACAAGCCAGTAAATACAGAAGATATAATTCTAATTATATATACATATATATGATATATAATATAATATATAATAGATATAATTCTAATAACTGGGGGACATCAGAAAGGCTTCATGAAAGAAGTAGCACCTGAAATGTGCTTTGAAAAAAGCTAAAGACTCTAAAAGGCAAAAGTGAGAAGGGAAATTAATCTAAACATGATGAAACTCTCATGCAGAAATATAGAAGTAGAAGACAGATTATTGTATAAGGAAACAGCTGGTTGCTGGAATAGAATGTGTGAAATGGAGTAATGCCAAATAACTGAAAAGTTAGAAATCAGATTTTAATTTCAGTTTTAAATGGTAGGCTGGGGATGTTGTATTTTATCCCTAGAATCAAGAGGACTTTGTATTGGGGAGGAGGAAAGAGATGCCAGATATGTTTTACAAAGATTCACTGGGACACTGGGTTGATATGATATGATATATGATATGATATGATACAGAATGGGGATGCGAAAGTCTGAAGAAGGGAAGTTAATTAAATGACAATCAAAACATTTTATGTACAATGTGATAAGGGATAAGAGTAGAGAATGTGTGAATGGAGTGGAGAGATGTGAGGAATGTTAAGGTAAGATCAAAAGACTTGGTAATTGATTAGATATGGACAGTAAAGAAAAGGGAAGTTTATCAAGGGTAATTCCAAATCTGTGAACCAGAATAATTGAAAGAATGTTGTGCTAGCAATAGAAATGGAGAAATTTGGACAAATTTGGGTTTAGGGAGATATGTGAGCCCTGTTTGGACATATTGAGGTCAAAAAATCTTTGGGACACTTAGTCAAATGTGTACATTCTTAAAGTTGAGGAGAAAAATTAGAATTTGGTGTAAAGAAAGAAGTAAAGAATATGAATTCAAAGAACCTGAGTGCCAATCCCAGCTGTTATTTTTTGCCCTTGCTGCAGCAAGGCAAACCCTGTTTTTTTCCTTTCCAACTTCTCAGAGGCTGTCCCCAATCTTCCCTCTTCTCTTCAAACGTCCCACACATCCTTCCCTATTCCTTTTTAGCTGAAGACCTATTTAATACTTTGCTCAGAAAATAGACGCTATTAACACTGAACACCTCTCTTCTTCATCTCAAAATCTCTTGACATCATCTCTCATGATCTCTTCCTTTACTCTTGGCTCTGACAATTATGCTAATAGTCATTCTCACCAAGGCCAGCTTCTTCTCCATATGTTTTTGATCCTACCCCCTGCCATCTTTTCTAGCAGACTGGTCATTTCAATCTCAATTCTGCTAATCTTCAGTCTCTTCCTGTCTGCTTGTTTAGTTCCTTCCTTGTTGTCTACAAACATATCCATTCTTTTCCATTAAATTAAAACAACCTTCATTTGACTCTATTATTATTTCAAGCTATTGTCCAAAATATCTTCTTTCCTCATTCAAAATCCAAAAAGACAAAGAGAGAGAAAAAGGAAAAGAAATATCTATACTTTTCTCCATTTCTTTTCTTCTCACATACTTCTCCACATGTTGCAGTCTGGCTTCTGACCTTATCACTCAACTGGAAGTTTTCTCACCAAGGTTACCAACAGACCTCTTAAAAAGACAAATCTGATGTTATTTTCCCAGTCCTAATACTTTTCAATCTATCTGCTGCAATATTTGGTACTATTCTCATCTCCTTGCATTTTCATTCTCTTACTCTTTCCTGGTTCTCTTTGTATTTGTCTTAGAATTGATCTCATTCCCTTGTTCCAGGTCATCATCTGTAACGTGCTCTCCTGGCAGTTACAATTACTAGTCTGTCCTAGACCCACCAGAGTACCTTTGACCACTGTCCTTTGCAGTGTGAGCTCTACCCGGCTCGCCTCCTCTGAGGCCTTCTAAGGTCTCTGGCCACAATCTCTTGAATCTATAGCTTAGTAACCGGTAGCGCACTCAAGAACAACCACATGTAATCTTAAAAGCCTTTATTATACCTACTCACATAATGCCCTAACTGATGCCCTGACTTGTTGGTTCCCGAGTGAACACCTGGTCAGAAGACCCATGTGTTCACTACCAAAATCCTTACCTCTTTCGGCTACCCATCTTGGCTTGGCCACCCAGCTGGGGGCCAGGGTGAACAGCAGGAGGTTAAAGAGGGCAGTTGCTGCCTGCAGTGGGCTTATATAGGGCCTGTGAGGTCACACACACAGCCAATCAGCGAGAGAGTCACCCATTACAAAACTATCTCAATATGGCCAGGATCCCGCCCAAGGGCAGTCCTAATACTTCTGGGCCTCAATCTCCCGATGCACTGTGTCCGCCCATTTAAAGGGCCCTTACAATTCCCTTTCTCTTGTTTTGCGGGAACCGCACATCTCATCAAGCTAAACTTTTAGCACCAGCTATAGTTCACTTGATCCATGAGATGACAGAGTGTTATGCCCAAGGAGGTACAAAGCAGCAAATCAGTAAACAGAAGTATGACAATGAGAACCAGGCTCAACAGTGGCCCAAGTGTTCAACCCATTCATCAAAGTCATACTCGAGATAATAAGCCAAAGAGGTTGGATGCCAATGAGGTAGGATGTCAACACTGAGGTGGGAAGTCAACAAGGTAAAACATCACAATTCTAGTTAACAAATATCAG
Organism: Sminthopsis crassicaudata; assembly: GCF_048593235.1. Taxonomy (NCBI): domain Eukaryota; kingdom Metazoa; phylum Chordata; class Mammalia; order Dasyuromorphia; family Dasyuridae; genus Sminthopsis; species Sminthopsis crassicaudata. Next base: position 166,700,547 of record NC_133618.1, read on the forward strand.
TGAGGTAGGTTGTCACAATTCTAGTTACATTTATCACAGTTCTAGACCAATTCTAGTTTCTTACAATTTTCTGTTGCACTTTTCACACTCCTAGAACAATTCTAGCTTATCACAATTCTCAATTGCACTTGTCACAATTCTAGAACAATTCTAGCTTATCACAATTCTCAATTGCACTTGTCACAATCCTAGAACAATTCTAGCTTATCACAATTCTCAATTGCACTTTTCACAATTCTAGAACAATTCTAGCTTATCACAATTCTCTATTGCACTTTTCACAATTCTAGAACAATTCTAGCTTATCACAATTCTCTATTGCACTTTTCACAATTCTAGAGCAATTCTAGCTTATCACAATTCTCTATTGCACTTTTCACAATTCTAGAACAATTCTAGTTTCACAGGTGCACATAAGCAAAGTCATGTCCAGTAACATTGTCTCAATAACAATGGCAGGTGGGTGTGTTGGTTTTTCACCCACTAATTTAAAAGCATAGGGCAAAGCCTCTTCCCAGGCCACCATATGGCAAGTGGCCACGGGAGAAGCAAGCAGGCCCATTGTCCATTTACAGTCTTTATATCGCGTATCACCCAAAACAGTCCATTTCAGCTGCAACACTGGAACTGTGTCTGCTGTCTCTGGTGTCACGGTCAGGAGGGACATTGCTGCCATCAGCGTCTGAAGGGCTGCGGACATCTGGCTGGTCTCTCTGGACTGTTGTCTGGTCCTTCTCTTGGATCCCCAGGTTACAAATGTCTCTGGTGGGGATGAACTCTGCTGCTGGATCTGCACCTAGGAAGGAATGTCCCCCGGGGCCCAACTTGGGCCTTTCCAAATGCCATCCAGGCCTTTCCACATCACAGTGGAAACAAAGTTGTTGTCAAAAAGATGAACAAAAGTCAGTTTGTCACTTAGCTGCACTTTCTGTGTATGCCCGAAGTGCATTGCTAAGGTAAAAGGCAAAGAATTTAAAAATGTAAAACCAAAATAGATTAAAAATATAAAACCAAAATAACTTTAAAATGTAAAATCAAAATACTTTGAAGATGTAAAATCAAAAATGTTTAAAAATGTAAAATCAAAATTTAAAAATTGTAAGCAATCACATATCCCAAAATTCCCTTCTCTTGTTTAGAAGAGAAGATCTTGGGGATAGTCTGTGCAGTAATGACTTTACTAGAACACTCTGGCTATATCCCTGAATTCTTTTGCCTAAAAATCAAAGTTTGAGTTTCTGATACCGAATTGTACTCCAGGAGTGTGAATCAATAAATCTGATATTACTTTTCCTCCTGGGTCAAAGATCACACACTGTCTATTTATTCTAGTGATTAAAACAGCAATTTTCCAACCCATTCTAGACATAGACACTGTTTTATAAGTACCCGTAGGGGGTTGGGAAATCAAGCTCACCTGTGGAAGTGGAAAATCCACGAGGTAAGAAAAGAGGAGTTTCAACTCTCCAAAGACGATCCTAGCAGTTTTATAAGTATAAAACTCCACTCTCTCTAACTGCAAGGTCTTATCCCTGTAAGGTTTCTTAGAAATTAACTGAACTGTATTTTCAAAACTTTTCTGATTATACTCAATACCCCACAATTCCTTTTTGCCTTGGGGCATAAAGCCTACTCCTGTCCTTTGAAATGAAGACACAGGAGTTTTAAATGGATTAATGGGCAGTGCTGATGATATTATCGCCCTTCCTTTTCCTCCTCCCCCTTCTCCCTTGGCCCAAGAAGGTGAGGCAGAGGGAAGAAGAATTGGAAAATTCCCCAAAGGCTGATTTAAGATCAAACCTGAGCTTTGCACATAAAAAGAACTAAACTTCTTCTCAATGAAAGAGTCATCAATAAATTCCTTAAAACAACAATGCACAAGGTAAACCAACAAAACGCTAAGAAGAATTTCTACAACTGAAGTCCATGTGATTCGTTTATTTCCTTCCTTAGTTTCTGCCACTGGTTTGAACTCTTCCTGTTCTATCTGTAGTAACCTAGCTTTTTCTTCTTTCTCTATCTCCATCTGTAGTTTAACCTGCAATTCCAGCAACTCTTGCTGTGGCATTTTATACTCTCTACTGTCATACAATCGCATTAGCTCTAGGTTGCTCCCTCTCCTAGCTCTATTTACTGGGTGTGGGGATAGCCTTTGTGGAGCTTGATTACAAGCTTCCTGCTGTTCTTCAGTGGTGATCTTTGTTAAAAGATCTTCCATCTGGCTCTTTAACCTCTTTATATAATAAGCATTATGTTCAGCTGTGTCCTTGAGTCTGATCCCAGATTTACCTGGGTCCATATTGCTTCTCTGTCTTCCCTCTTAAGTGGCGTTTCTACCGGATCTTTCAGAATCTTAATTCTGAATATTAAATATTTTCAAAACCTGATAATTTCTGATGCGTCCACCACGTTGGGCGCCATTTGTATCGTGCTCTCCTGGCAGTTACAATTACTAGTCTGTCCTAGACCCACCAGAGTACCTTTGACCACTGTCCTTTGCAGTGTGAGCTCTACCCGGCTCGCCTCCTCTGAGGCCTTCTAAGGTCTCTGGCCACAATCTCTTGAATCTATAGCTTAGTAACCGGTAGCGCACTCAAGAACAACCACATGTAATCTTAAAAGCCTTTATTATACCTACTCACATAATGCCCTAACTGATGCCCTGACTTGTTGGTTCCCGAGTGAACACCTGGTCAGAAGACCCATGTGTTCACTACCAAAATCCTTACCTCTTTCGGCTACCCATCTTGGCTTGGCCACCCAGCTGGGGGCCAGGGTGAACAGCAGGAGGTTAAAGAGGGCAGTTGCTGCCTGCAGTGGGCTTATATAGGGCCTGTGAGGTCACACACACAGCCAATCAGCGAGAGAGTCACCCATTACAAAACTATCTCAATATGGCCAGGATCCCGCCCAAGGGCAGTCCTAATACTTCTGGGCCTCAATCTCCCGATGCACTGTGTCCGCCCATTTAAAGGGCCCTTACAATCATCTATATTACACCTCCTAACTGTAAGTATATTCTAAGACTCTGTCCTGGACTTTCTTATCCTCACTTTTGCATTCGTCAACATTGATGAGTTTCACTTTTTATGCAGATGATTTCCAGGTCTATGTGTCTCTACTTACATTACCAAGTATCTCTTGGGCTTTTCAAACTGGTTGTCTTAGAGACATCTTAAATTTACTATGTTCATTATATGTAAATTAAGGGAGAATGGAAAATTATATCTGTCATATCTATGGATAAGGGGAGAGTTTATGATAGATTAAGTTATAGAGAGGATCATGGGAAGTTATTTGATTATACAAAATTTAAAAGATTTTATACAAACAAAACCAATGCAGCTAAAATTAGAAAGAAAGCAGAATATTGGGAGGAAAGTTTTGTAGCAAATTTCTCTGATAAAAGGCCTCATTTCTCAAATACATAGAGGACCAAACCAAATTTAAAAAAAATAAAAGCCACTACTTAATGGGTAAATGGATAGAGGATATAAGCAGTCAGTTTTCAGAAGAAGAAATTAAATCTATCACTAGTCATATAAAAATTCTCTAAATCACTAACAAAGAAATTAAAATTAAAATAACTTTGAGATATTACCTCACATATATCCAATTAGCTAATATGAGAGAAAAAGAAAAGAATAAATGTTTGAGGGGATGTGGAAAAATAGGAATGATAGAGTTTTGAATTGCTCTAACCATTTTGGAAAAAAATTTGGAATTATGTTCAGTGGGCATGCCCTATGATCCAGCAATACCATTACAAGGTCTGTATTCCAAGAGTTCAAAGAAAAGGGAATAGGATATATATATATATATATATATATAAAATGCTGACAAAAAATTGGAAATTGAGAGGATATCTATCAATAGTGTAATGGTTGAACAAGTTGTGATATATGATTGTGATGGCATACTATTGTGCTATAAGAAATGATGAAGAGGAAGGTCCAAGAAAAACCTGGGAAGATTTATATGAACTGATACAAAATAAAATGAGCAGAACCAGGAGAATTCTGCAATAATAGCAGTAATGATCAATTTTAAAAGACTTAGCAACTCTGTTCAAGACAATGATTCAAGACAAATTCCAAAGGATCGATGATGAAAAAATGTTATCTTCCTCCAGAGAAAGAACTGACGAACGTTGAGTACAGATTGAAGTAGGAATTTTTTAAAAATATATTTTTCTCACTTATTTTGTGACGTAGCTAATATGGAAATACATTTTATATATTTCATAGGTATAATTAATACCATATTGCTTGCTTTCTCAATCAGTGGGGGAAAGAACAAAATAAAAAAAATAATGTTGAAAATAAATTAAATTTAAAAAAATTCACTGTCTATGGTTTTCACTTTCTTTCTCCCCATACTCTCCCCCTCTTCTGTACTTCCATAGTATTGCTAAAGGCACCACTATTCTTGCAGACTTCCAGGATTATAACCTCTGCATTATCCTTGCCTGCTTTATTATACTTCCTCACATAATATACTTAAAGCTACCACTATAATCATATCCATACCTCTTTTTATCATTCACAAAGTTACAAAGTTCAGGACCTTATTACCTCTTTTCTAGACTATTGAAACAACTTCTTAATTAGTGCCACTACTTCAAGTTTCTCCCTATTCCAATCAATCTTCTCTACAGCTGACAAAATGACTTTTTTGCCAATTGACCACATCCCTTTTCTACTCATTAAACTCCATTGGTTTTCTGTTATCTCTAGGAGAAAATATCAACTCTAACTTCTCTAACCATTCAGAATTTAATTTCTGTCTTTATAAATTCATTATGTACCCCCCAATATTCCATAATTCAGCCAAATTGATTTTCTTTCCATTTCTCACATATTGGACTTCATCCCCCATCTCTATGTCTTTGTAATTGGCCAAGACTCAAACCTAAACTACATTTCATCCTTACTTCTATTTTGTAGGAATACTTCCTTCAATATTCAGCTTATATGGCCTAATAATAAAACTATTATAAAACTAAAAACTTTTAAGCCTGAAAGCATTTTATATATAATAGATTATGTATTTCAAAGGGGATTGCTATTTTAAAAATATCAGTCATACTATGTTCTAATATCTTATTTCCTTTGTCCACTTTATGTTTTTCTTGCTTTCTTTCACTTCTTTTTTTCTTCTTCTCCTTGTCCTTGTCCTTCTCTTTGTTCTTGTTCTTCTGCATCTTCTTGTTCTTCTTATTTTTCTTTCTTTCTTCATCTTCTTTTTGTGATTTTTCTTCTGACATTGCCATAACCGAAGAATTCATTGCTTAGTGATCTTCTTGATAAGGACAAGCTTTACCATGAGTGGGACAGAGTTTGTCCTTTAGGCAGTAGACTCAATCAGTCACTGGGATGGTATGTTAAGCCTTTCCAGATTTTTAGTACCTATCAGACTACTACTACTATTACTGCTGGCATAGCCTTTGAGCTTTAAGAATCCTGGATCAGCACCAAAGCAATGAGATGTTGGCATAGCACTTCTTGTAGGGTAAAACCAAACTTTTTTTTTTTTTTTTTTTAATAAATAGAGTGTTCTCCTGGTGATATTGTATGGTTGGGAATTTTAGAATATTAAAATCTTTGAAGAATTAATGTTACACATTTCCCCAAAAGGCAACAGGAAGATAATAAGTCTAAGTAAGCTTGATATATTTAAAATAAAGACTTACATGTAAAAAGCAATATAATTGATATAATTTAAGAAATATATGATTAGAAAAGGAGTTGAACAGATCAAGGAGTATTATGCTGGTAGCCACATCATGTAAAAAAGCTTAGAGAAAATCTTCACAATAAATTGGTTAGATTTTTTTTAAAAGGCTTAATTAGACTTTACAATCACCCAGAATCACATAGGCTGAGAGGGTTTGAATGAATTTATTCTGTACTAATAGAAGAAATACATTCATGAGATCAGAGGCCTACTAAAATATTGAAGAAATCCTTGTAGGTGGCATGAGGAATGATAGTGATGAGGTTATGATTCAGCAAGATCCATGAAAGGCCTAGGTATAGCTTCATTTAGAAGGTAACTGAGTGGCTGGTTCTCTGGCATGGACTGAAAGGACAAATCCTATCATATGAAGTGGCTTGATATAATGTGTATATAAAAATTAGAATGATAGGATTTAGAGCTAGAACGTAACTTGGATGTCATTAAGTTGAACTCCTGTTTTATTGGGGAAAAATATAAGGCTAAGGGATATTAAATGATTTGCCTAATATCACACAGAAAGTACAAGCCAAATAAGGATTTAAACTCTGGATTTCTGACTTCATATATAATGTTCTTTTCATTATACTCTATGGTGGTATACTTTCTAGAATCTATAATAAATTTAATAATTAATTAAATGTCACACATTGTAAAACATGGTTTGTTAAGTAAGATTTCCTTACTTCTTGAAAAATGTCATGGCTACATATTTCTTGAATAAAAGATCTATGTTATGGGCCAGATTTGACTAAAACCAAGTTAGTAAATTGGGCTCAGGACTGGAATGATTGGAGACACTCCAACATTTAATAAAAATAAGTTTAATTTCATAAGTATAATTACTCAACAGTGATATAGTATTGAGTCTAGTAGATGACAGACTCATCTCTTTAAAGAAATGCCTCTGTTCAAAATAATGTGTTGAATCACATAGCAATGGGACATCTATCAAGTCTGAAGGAGACTAGATGCTTGTGTACTGGTCTTTTATATTCTATATGACCAGTAAACTTTTATTAGAAACTTAAGCCTTAATCCTCAATATTCAATAATAATTTTTCAGGCACAGCTTTCTGTGTTTAAATGAAAAAGTAGCCCAGCCTATATGACCAGAAAGTCATGCAAACAGCTTGATTCTTAGCCTCAGAGCTTCTGTGTCTTTTAGAGAAAGAAAAAAACAAAAAAACAACAAAAAAAACCCAACAAAAAGTCAAATCAAAAAACTCATCTAGTCTAGATAACAGGAACCATAATAGATATTGCCCTTATCATGGCTTCCTTTACTTTCCCCTTATTTTTGTTGATGTATTATAACACCTTTGTTTCCAAATATGTAGCCCCATTTTCCTAGCCAGTGAGTCATATCTTGTAATAAAAAGTTAAAAAGGAAAGATTTTAAAAATAGTGCCTATCTAAATGCACACACACATGTGTGTGTATGTGTGTATATATGAATATAAATGTATATATTTCTACATGTATAGTTCCTCCTTACCTGGGGGTGTGTAGAGGAGGACAAGATATTTTCTTAATTCTTTTCTAAGGTCGAGATTTGTCATTACAATTACATATATGTTTGTTTATTAAATACTTTTCTACCACTGGTCTCCAGTCCCTTATTACCATCTTACATATTTTAAAAATATCAGAATGAGGCTTATAATGGGAAGGGATTACTCAAATTTATTTTCTAAATAGGATTGTATTGATCTGACCAGGAATTATATGCAGACAGAAATTAAAACTAGTGCTTTAAGAGTTCAGGCCAATTAGACTTTAACATAAAATTGGTAATATAAATAGAACCAACAGCACTCTTCTGGGTCTCAATCCCAACCTTATCTCAATCCCCATCAGAAAAACTGTTGAGCTGTGCACTCTCATTGCCTAGCAGGGGTTGTGGCTTTATCTTGGAGTTTTACTTCCGTCTCAACCCCTAGGGAGTTATCCTTCTACACTGAAACCTCACAGTATCCTAAAGCACACTTCATTTTCCTGACATGCCATATGACTACCCATCAAATATTTTTCTCCAGAAGCAAAAATTGATAATTATGATTTTGGTGAGAATTTTTGTGTTTTCTTCTGAAATACAATTTTACTCAATTTAAACTAATCTAATCCTATCAAATCTAACAATGATTAATTATTTATTATGTATAAAGTATTATACTAGAAGTTGGAAATATACAGACAAAATGAAAAATAATACCTGACCTCAAAGAAATTATATTTCATTGAGAGTGAGGTGGTAATTAGGTTCTGTTTTGGATGTAAATTTGAGATAATTATAGATCATCTACTTGGTCTAGTAGGCATCTTGCCAGTCACCTGTGGAATCCCACATATTCTTCCCCCTATTGGTCATTTCCAACTTGATGTCCCATAAGCATCTCATTATCAACATAGACCAAGCAGAACTTGTCATTTCCCCAGTAAACTCTCCCTAATTCCTCACTTTACTGTTTCTGCTAAAGATATGACCATTCTTCAAGCTGCCCAGGTTCATGATCTTACAATCATCACTGACTTTTCCTTGAACCCCATACTTATAGAAATTTAGCAAGTGACTCTGAAACCATTCTTTCTTAGCCATTTAAATATAACAAAGGTTTGACATGAATCAAACCATCAATTGATAAATTAATCCATAGTTTAATCGCAAGTGATATCCCACTATCAAATAGACTTCAAGTATACATTTGCTATATTCCCGAAAAATTATATGTTAAGTTGAATTATATTCTAAATCCTTTGAGAAAGCTTGACAGTTGAAGTTCCCAGTGATTTATCTTTTCCTAAAGGTAGAGAAGCCTTTTGTCTAATGTCACACCAGATTTCTATTCATAATAAGGTGAGATATGTACCTCATACTTTAGCTATAGTTCTGAGTTATGTAAAATACCTTTAATAAATTAATATATTTTGATTTATTATTTTAATAAACTTTATTTCAATTAATGGTTTAAACATGCTAGGGAAAGTTTAGAACTTAAAGAAACATGTAAGTCATTTTGTAAGATATCCACCTAATAAAACTACATCCTAATTTATATATCTTATACCCAGATCTACATCTATCTAACCCTAGATTCTCTCTTAAATTTTAGCTCCACATTCTTAACTACATGCTAGAGATGTATAAGTAGACATCAATAAGCATCTCAAGCTCATTATGTCCCAAGTGAAGTTCAAAGCATTTTCCTTGCAAAGGTACGGATCCTCAAGATTTCCTATTTCTTTTGAAGGACATGCCATCAGCCTTACTTTGTGCTTTGCCCCAGAACTATTCCCAATAACTTCCCAAGTCTTACTGATTCTATTGCCACACTAACTCTTGATATTGTGGCTAGTAGGTGATGCAGCAGAGAGAGAGCACTAAACTTGGAGTTAGAAAGCCTGGAATTCAAAGCCTGCCTCAAACAAATAGTAGCTCTGTGACCCTGGGCATCATTTAATCTCTGCTTGCCTTGGGTTTCTTATCGGTACAATCAGGAATCATAATAGCACCTAACTCCCAGGATTATTGTTAAGTATCAAATGAAATATAATTGAAAAGCATCTTAAAAATCTTAAAGTGCTACAGAAATACTTTTGTTGTTTAGCTGTTTCATTCCTGTCCAACCCTTCATCACCCCATTTGGTGTTTTCTTGCCAAACAAACAAACAAACAAACAAAAACTAAAGAGGTTTGCCATTTCTTTTTCCAGCTCATTTTACAAAAGAGGAAACTATTGCAAATAGGATTGTCACTTGCTCAAAGTCATACAGCTACTAAGTGTCTGAGATTGTATTTGAATTCAGGAAGATGAATCTTCTTGACTTCAGATCCAACTGAACCAGTTGCTTCACCCAGCTAGCTAATATAATTATTAACTTTTATTCTCCAACATTCAATCTACTTACTATAATATTAACTTCCAGGAGGCAGACCTATACTTCTAAATCACAGATCTTGCTTTATAATTCCCCTGTTCAAAAGCTGGAATAATACTATTGCCTCTACAATGGAATATAAAGTCTGTGGTTTGGCTCTAATCTACTCTAGCCTCTCTTTATAGACCATACATTATTCCCCTTAATGGACTTTACATTCTAGCCACACTGATTTACTTGCTGTTCCATATGGATGACATTCCTCCTTCCATTTCTATGCCTTTTCAGAGTCTGTCCCATATTCCTAAAACATATTCACCAATTAGCTCACTTCTGTCTCCTAAAATCCCTACTTTCTTTTAAAACTCATTTCAAGTGCTTCCTCTTTCAGGAAGGCTTTTTTGATTCTTCCAAGAAAAACAAACAAACCTTCAAATATTTCAAGATGGCTATTATTTTCCCCACTAAGCCATTTTTGGCAGGCTAACCATCTATAATTCAGCAGGTACTTTGTAACCTTGATTACCCTGACCCCCAATGTCTGAAAGTTAGATGTGTTAAATCTCATACCTCCTCCAAAGTCATCCAGTTCTCTTAAGGAGGTTTGGGCTTTCTATGATGTTGGCCATTGGCTCCAACTTCTACCAATAGTGTTCCCTCACATGTAGGGAGTGGGGTTCTTGCACCCCAGTTATATTTAAGCAGTAAAATTAACTTTTACAAAGGAAAATGTATTTTTAAAGTATAATAATATGAATATATATGTATATATGTATATATATATATATGTATATATGTATATGGAATACTTCCTTCCTTATCCCCATACCATCAGTTTCTGGTGAGTTTATCACAGTCCCAATTCCAGGTCCCAAAACCCACTTGGGCTCTAGTCACAGTCCCCTTGATTTTTCAGGACTTTGCCTGTCTGTCTGGCTACCCATCTAGAATCCTGCCTAAAGGCTGCCATGGTTCAAACTCTGGTCAGACAGGGATTGTCTCTTGAACCTGAAACTGGTACCTGGTTTGTGGACAAACTGTGAGAGAGTTTTACTTTCTGGACACTGTAGAAAGAATATATAGGAAAAAGGGCAAAACTTTCCTGTCTGGAAGTTTTAAAGAAGTTGCTTGCTCTGATCATGAAGCCAAAAGAACTTAACTCTCACTCATGTTTTGAGGGAATGCAGAGAAGGAGGGTGCCTCCATGGAGGGGATATGGGCATGCCCTGAACTCCCAATACATTTGTATTGCATTGTCTCAAGGCCCTTCTTCATCTTGGTTTCTGTCCTTTAATAAATAATATAAAATTCAATAATATTCCTCCCTAAATGTGTCATTCAGAAACTACTTTGTAATTATAAATGTTGGATACTCTATTTGCAAACTACCCCTCCTGAGCAACAGAGTGGTATTTACATATGTCTTTTTAATAAAAGGAGTGAATAAAATATGGCAGAAAATATGGCAAGCATATTTGGAATGGAGTAGGGAGCAATATTTCTGGATAAAAGACCTTTTCAACACTTATCAGTTCATTCCACATACTATTTACCCACTTGTTCTATGAATAATGTTGTCTTTCATTGATTGCTTAGATAAGAGATCCTTATAATAACACCTTTTATTTTTTTTAATTTCAAAAAATGGTTTGATGACAATGGAAAAATTATAAATCAATATGACATCTATCTTAATATACTAAATATTACCCCTTGGATTCCAATGTGTTTATTAAAAATGTCTCTACAACTCTTGTGTTCTTATGTTGTTTTAATTTTTAAGTACTTCAGTATCACTATCATTTCTGGGTAGAAGATGTTCGTCTTATTCCCCCTTACTAGGAAGATTGGTGCTGCTATGGACCTTGCCTTTAGTATACATGCCTTAGTTACTTATTCTTGACCTTCTCTCCTCTGGACCATGAAGAATTGGTTAGGTTTGATTCCTTGTCTCTGAAATGCTGTCACATTTTGGGGCTAGTGTGAAATGCTTTCATAAGTAAATCAATAACATCTCATCCCACTCTGCACTGAAACTCTAAAAAAATCCACAAAACTAGAATCTCTTCCTAAAGTGAATTTAATTTAGCCTGAGGAAGAAAATATGACCACCTGATTAGAAACTACCCCAAAGAAAACCGGGACACTGATACATTGTTGGTGGAGTTGTGAAAGAATCCAGCCATTCTGGAGAGCAATTTGGAACTATGCCCAAAAAGTTGTCAAACTGTGCATACCCTTTGACCCAGCATTGCTGTTATTGGGATTATATCCCAAAGAAATACTAAAGAGTGGAAAGGGACCTGTATGTGCCAAAATGTTTGTGGCAGCTCTTTTTGTTGTAGCTAGAAACTGGAAGTTGAATGGATGTCCATCAATTGGAGAATGGTTGGGTACATTGTGGTATATGAAGGTTATGGAATATTATTGCTCTGTAAGAAATGACCAGCAGGAGGAATACAGAGAGGCTTGGAGAGACTTAAATCAACTGTTGCTGAGTGAAATGAGCAGAACCAGAAGATCACTATGTACTTCAACAACAATACTGTATGAGGATGTATTCTGATGGAAGTGGAAATCTTCAACATAAAGAAGATCCAACTCACTTCCAGTTGATCAATGATGGACAGAAATAACTATACCCAGAGAAGGAACACTGGGAAGCGAATGTAAATTGTTAGCACTACTGTCTATCTACCCAGGTTACTTATACTTTCGGAAGCTAATAATTAATGTACAACAAGAAAATGGTATTTACACACATATATTGTATCTAAGTTATATTGTAATACATGTAAAATGTATGGGATTACCTGCCATCAGGGGAAGGGAGTGGAGGGAGGGAGGGGATAATTTGGAAAAATGAATAAAAAAAAAAAAGCCCTATGGAAAAAAAAAAAAAAAGAAACTACCCCAAAGCACACATTTCCTGCTCCCTTTAACTTTTCCCATACTTTGGTACACACCAAATAAAGAACTTTTGACACAGTCCCCCATTAAAAGTTACTAAGGGGAACCCCAGTAATGTTTCTGTTCTTAGGGGAGGAATGCAATTACAGAAGTAGAAGAATCTTACCCTAGAGAGTTGGCATAAGGGAACAATACTGGGATATGCAAAGGCAAATTATTGTTATTTAAAAGGATTTTTAAAGTATAGTCAGAAATTTTCTAAGAATTGAATTTATTGTTGGAGATTTTTCATTTCATCATTTGCCTGGTAGAAGAGTTCTGTTGTTGGACAAACAACTTATCATTTGTTATACATTTGATAACTTAATTAGTTGATTATTATCTCTTCAGAGAATTGAAGTATTAAATAACACTGGAAACCACTAAATGGGATAAAGAAAAGTAGGAAGGGAGCTGTTGAAACTTCCCAGAGGTATTATAATAAGTTGCTATGAGATAAAATGACCCTGTTTGTTCCAATAATGATGGACTCAAATTGAACCTGTTTTTCATAACATTACTTTAATATTTTGTTTTTTTCTTATGGAATCATATTTTGTTACAAGTAAAAATGGCTATTTTGATGACTTTTTGTGCAATTAAAAATGTAGAAAACAAATATGTTCAATAGTTTTCTTTTTGGACAAGCTCATGACATTGAGTCAGAGTATTATGACTATAGGATCCTTAGAATTTAGAGCCAGAGGGAACCTTAGATGTTATCCCTGTAGCATTTTGGCACTAGATGATACATGTTTTCACAAATTGATAGCATCTCATTCAACTCTACTTTGTAACTCTTAAAACCCCCACTTAACTAACTCCAAATCTAAAAGTTCAATTGAACTGAAGGAAGAAAATGTTACTATATTATTAGAAACTATCCCAAATCACACATTTGTTCCCTTTTAGTTTTATTGCACTTTGCCATGCACCAAATAAATATCTTTTAGCACAGCATCTATTTAAAAATTACTAAAATAGCCCCCTGTAATGTTTCTGTATTTAGAGGAGGAATGGAATTACATAAGTAGAGAAATCTTGAACTTGAGAACTGGGATATTTTGTAGGTACAGAATCTCAGGCCTCTAAAAGAAATGATTTGTCCAAGGTAATACATGTAATGTTTTAATCTATGTCATCTCTTTTGCATTCTGCCTTTAGGCCCATTGGCAATGAACACTAGGTATTATGACCATCCTACCATATTCTAAACTTCTACCAGGAACCTCTCCCTCCAGGAAAAAAAAAGAATTAGGGGATTTAGGATTGATTCTCTAATTAGGGGAGGAAGTTTGATGGAAACAGAGAGATAAGGTGGAATGTGGAGACACTCAAGTATCTATAAGATTTTCTGCATTATCTGGCTATGTGCTAGGTTTAGCCAATTCACTAAGCATTTACTAAGTTCCAATAATTTGCCAAACACTCTGATAATGCTTGATATGGATATTTAAAACTAAACCATTCTTACCCTCATGGAAGTTATATTCAACCAAGGGGGAAAACATGTACACAAATAAATTAATATTTATATATACAATGTATAAACGTGATATGCACACACATGTGTGTAATATATCTATGCATATATGCATGAATGGATGATATATGTATATATACACATATGCACATGCATACATTGCTATATGGGTAGATATTTACTTACCCAAAGTATACGTATACATATGTGTGTGTGCATGTGTGTGTTTGGAATAATAGTCTAGTTCTATGATTTCATTATTATGGTGAACTTACAAGGTAGAAAAACTTTCCTAAGGAAATAAAATTTTAAATGGCTTGCCCATGGTCATAGAGCTAGTATGTATCAGATCTTCTTATTGATTTCAAGGCCAATCCTTTATGTACTTTTCCATATTACTTATGAGACACAAAATATATTCAGAGTAAATCTAAGGAAATAGTCAAAGAATATAAACATGCATTTCTCAAGAAAAGAAATCTAGGCTATCAATAAGCATAGACAAAAATGTTTCAAATCACTAATGATTAGAGAAATACAAATGAAAGAAACTATAGTTCTACCCCATATTCATCAGACAAAGTTGACAAAAAATAAAAAATGATAAATGTTGTAGTGACTACAGGAAAACAAGCATATAAACTACTATTAGTGGAGCTGTGAATTGGGATAGCCATTCTAGAAAGCAATTTGGAACTATGCCCCCAAAGTTACTAAACTGTTCATACCCTTTGACCCTGCCAATATTATTATTAAGCTTGCCTAGAGATCAAAGAAAGGAAAAGGAACCGTAAGTTCAAAAATATTTGTAGCAACTCTTTTTTGTGGTGGCAAAGAATTGGAAACTAAAGGAGTATCCATTGAGGAATAGATGGACAAATTATGGCATATGAATGTGATGGAATATTATTTTGATAAGAAATGATGGAAAGATTGGGTTTAGAAAAACATTGGAATATTTGTTATAAACCAGTGAAAAGTGAAGAGAGCAGAATAGATAGAAAAAAAATTCATTGAACATTGTAAACACAACTTTGATAATACTGAAGAACTCAGATGAATGCAATAACTAACCATGATCCAGCCATTCCAATGGTACTATTCTGATGGCAGAAAGTGAAGAATTAATTAATTAATCTCTTGATGATAGTGAAAGAGAAGAGTGTAAAAGCTGGATTGAAGAAAAGAAATTAAGGTCTTGGCAATTGGTCTCATCACTTTGTGGTAAATAGTGGAAGGAGAAAGGGAAGCAGTATCAGATTATCAGATTTTAAGTTCTAGAACTCAAAGATCGCTACAGATAGTAACTGCAGCCATGAAATTAAAAGATG